>NC_044976.1:101044162-101157340 GCF_008728515.1 Papio anubis | reverse complement strand
AGTTTCTGCCGAGAGATCTGCTGTGAGTCTGATGGGCTTCCCTTTGTGGGTAACCCGACCTTTCTCTCTGGCTGCCCTTAAGATTTTTTCCTTCATTTCAACTTTGGTGAATCTGGCAATTATGTGTCTTGGAGTTGCTCTTCTCGAGGAGTATCTTTGTGGTGTTCTCTGTATTTCCTGGATTTGAATGTTGGCCTGCCCTACTAGGTTGGGGAAGTTCTCCTGGATGATATCCTGAAGAGTGTTTTCCAACTTGGTTCCATTTTCCCCCTCACTTTCAGGCACCCCAATCAGACATAGATTTGGTCTTTTTACATAATCCCATACTTCTTGCAGGCTTTGTTCATTTCTTTTTCTTCTTTTTTCTTTTAGTTTCTCTTCTCGCTTCATTTCATTCATTTGATCCTCAATCGCTGATACTCTTTCTTCCAGTTGATAGAGTCAGTTACTGAAGCTTGTGCATTTGTCACGTATTTCTTGTGTCATCGTTTTCATCTCTTTCATTTCGTTTATGACCTTCTCTGCATTAATTAGTCTAGCCATCAATTCTTCCACTTTTTTTTCAAGATTTTTAGTTTCTTTGCGCTGGGTACGTAATTCCTCCTTTAGCTCTGAGAAGTTTGATGGACTGAAGCCTTCTTCTCTCATCTCGTCAAAGTCATTCTCCATCCAGCTTTGATCCGTTGCTGGCGATGAGCTGCGCTCCTTTGCCGGGGGAGATGTGCTTTTATTTTTTGAATTTCCAGCTTTTCTGCCCTGCTTTTTCCCCATCTTTGTGGTTTTATCTGCCTCTGGTCTTTGATGATGGTGACGTACTGATGGGGTTTTGGTGTAGGTGTCCTTCCTGTTTGATAGTTTTCCTTCTAACAGTCAGGACCCTCAGCTGTAGGTCTGTTGGAGATTGCTTGAGGTCCACTCCAGACCCTGTTTGCCTGGGTGTCAGCAGCAGAGGCTGCAGAAGATAGAATATTGCTGAACAGCAAGTGTACCTGTCTGATTCTTGCTTTGGAAGCTTCCTCTCAGGGGGGTACTCCACCCTGTGAGGTGTGGGGTGTCAGACTGCCCCTAGTGGGGGATGTCTCCCAGTTAGGCTACTCAGGGGTCAGGGACCCACTTGAGCAGGCAGTCTGTCCGTTCTCAGATCTCAACCTCCGTGTTGGGAGATCCACTGCTCTCTTCAAACCTGTCAGACAGAGTCGTTTGCATCTGCAGAGGTTTCTGCTGCTTTTGTGGTTGTTTACTGTGCCCTGTCCCCAGAGGCCGAGTCTACAGAGACAGGCAGGTGTCCTTGAGCTGCTGTGAGCTCCACCCAGTTCGAGCTTCCCAGTGGCTTTGTTTACCTACTTAAGCCTCAGCAATGGCGGGCGCCCCTCCCCCAGCCTCGCTGCTGCCTTGCCGGTAGATCACAGACTGCTGTGCTAGCAATGAGGGAGGCTCCCTGGGCGTGGGACCCTCCCGGTCAGGTGTGGGATATAATCTCCTGGTGTGCCCGTTTCCTTAACGTGCTGTATTGGGGTGGGAGTTACCTGGTTTTCCAGGTGTTGTGTGTCTCAGTTCCCCTGGCTAGAAAAAGGGATTCCCTTCCCCCTTGCACTTCCCAGGTGAGGCGATGCCTCGCCCTGCTTCAGCTCTCACTGGTCGTGCTGCAGCCGCTGACCAGCACTGATTGTCCGGCACTCCCTAGTGAGACGAATCCAGTACCTCAGTTGAAAATGCAGAAATCACTGGTCTTCTGTGTCGCTCGCGCTGGGAGTTGGAGACTGGAGCTGTTCCTATTTGGCCATTTTGCTCCGCCCCCGAAATACATTCATATTATATGATCTTCACCAACATCCTTCTCCAGATCTCCTTTAATCTTGCAGAACTGAAACTCTAGACTTATTAAATAATAAATCCTCATTTTTCCCTCCCTCCATGCCCTGACAACTACCATTCCATTTTTTGTCTTTAGGAATTTGTCTATTTTAGGTGTCTCATGGAAGTGGAATCATACAAAATTTGTCTATTTATGACTGGTTTATTTCACTTAGCATAACGTTCTCAAAGGTCACCTACGTTGTAGTTTGTGTTGGAATCTTACGTTTTAAGGATTAATACTATTCCACTGCATGTATATATCATATTTTCCTTATCTATTCATCTGTCTATGGGCACTGGGTTGCTTCCACTTTCTAGCTATTACAAACAAAATTCCCATGAACATAAATATACACATATATTTTTGAGACTCATCTTTCTTTTGAGACCATTTGATGAAAACGCTGTCCTTTCCTTATTGAATGGTCTTTGCACCCTTACTGAAAATTATTCTACCATAGGATAGCCTTTTTAGAAAGTTGAAATATGAACGCAGAATAGAGTGATTGGTATATGTAAGATTAAATATAAAAAGATTTTCTTAGAACTCATAATGCATTCTTAAGAACTTGATAACTAAAAAATAACTTAATAAAATATTTTACTGTCTTGGAGTGGTGGCTCATGCCTGCAATCCCAGCACTTTGGGAAGCGACGCGGGAGGATCACAAGATCAGGAGTTGAAGATAAACCTGGCCAAGGTGGTGAGACCCTATCTCTACTAAAAATACAAAAATTAGCCGTGTTGACGGGCACCTGTTCTCCCAGCTACTCGAGAGACTGAGGCAGAGAATTGCTTGAACCTGGGAAGTGGAGGTTGCAGTGAGCTGAGATTGCGCCACTGAACTCCAGCCTTGGTGACAGAGCGAGACTCTGAAAAAAAGATTCTCTTTCTGGTTATAGACATTTTATAAGCCAATGTAAGGGCTGGGTACGGTGGTCATGCCTGTAATTCCAAAGACTCTGAAGGCAGAGTGGGGAGGATTGCTTGAAGCCATTGATTTCCAGACCAGCCTGGGCAATACTGCATGACTCTATCTCTACAAAAATTTTAAAAATAGGCATGGCTGTGCATTCCTATAGTCCCAGCTACTTGGGATGCTGAGGCAAAAAGATTCCTTGAGCCCAGGAGTTTGAGGCTGCAGTGGGCTATGACTGTTCCACTGCACTCAAGGCTAGGTGATAGAGTGAGACCCCATCTCTAAAAAATAAAAACAAGATTAAAGCAAAATTAAACTATTTTATACTTATGTTTATTTATCCTTTATTCATATAAATCATGTATTTTAGCCTAGGTGGTACAAGAATGTTTCATTAGATGCACACACAAAATAAAACTATTCAAATGGCATTTATGTATCTATTCGTGCATTCTTTATGTATTCATATAGTAAAGAAGCTGTAATTTAGGACTTAGTCAATAGCAAGCATTGTGAGGGGACTCTGGGGCTGCAAAGGTAAAGAAGACCAGGACTTAGTTCTTAAAGCACGTCCACACAATGTTAGGAAAATATACTGCATGAGCTTAAAAGCCACATTCAAGAGATACAAGGATAGTGAATATGAGAAATGCTCAGCTCAGCAAAAGAATAGCCAGTAAGTATTAGGGAAATGGGGTCTTAGCTGTATACATTATGTAGTTCTACACACACACACACACACACACAGACACACATACATATATAATATTACCATATATATATGGTAAGAAGATAGAGTTGTGCCCTCTTATCCTTGGGGGATACATTCCAAGAACCACAGTGGATGGCAGAAACCACAGATAGTACCAAATCCTATATATCATTGTATTTTAATCTATATACATACCTATGATGTTAAACTTATAAATTAGGTACAGTAAGAGATGAACAACAGTATAAAAATAATAAAATAGAACAATATAACAAGGTACTACAATGTGAATGTGATCACTCTTTTTTTTATCAAAATACCATATTACCTGTATTTTCAGACCACAGTTGACTGTAAGTAATTAAAACTGCAGAAAGCAAAACTGCAGATAAGGAAGTACTACTAAGTATATTATGTTTAAATTTTAAACATAATAATGCCCTCAGCAATTATTTCTTTCTCTCTCTCTCTATATATAATATATATAAAATAATTATATAACACCTATATAGATATAAAATCTATATGTAATATATAAAACATATATAGATATAAAATCTCTATATCTATATACAGATATACAGAGACATACATATACACACAGTGATATTATGTATATGTCTGTAAGAGATAAATAATTTTTCTATCTTGCAAACACTTCTAATATTTATACAAGACTAAGAAAGGTGCATAGAAACCATTCTATTATAATGAATGTCATGTAAATTGCCTAAAATAATTTGTAAAATTAGTTTTAAAAACTTTCTAAAATTTATGACCTATAAATCAAAGTCTTCATTCAACAGAGTAGTAAGTTTTAAATTTTAATTCTTTGTACTACAGATTATTGCTGTCTTTATAAAAGAAAAAAAGCATCTGCATTGAAAAAATATCTAGTGTTCCTATTAAAGGTAAATATTTCTTTAAAACTACATCAAAAGAAATTGATTCCAAACAAGACTGTCTATGTGAGAGAAAGCAACTATATTGCACACTTAATAGATACTTTTTTGTTAAAGCTATCAATCATGTTAGAAAACTTTAAAAGCAATAACAAAAAAAAAATCTGAACTTTGTATACTATAATCCATTAGATGGAGAGCTGAAACAAGAACTTTAATCTCTCAGGTTTTGATATATACTCAAAATACAGCTGTTGCTTTCTTCTAGCAAATTAAAGCTGCCCTCATTTTTCCCATCTGTGGACTTCTGGGGTGAAGCAGAACAAATCTTATATTATGATCACACTTTTTCTCTCTAGTGCTCCTCAATTATAAAATGCTATTCAATTTGGATGCCTTCCTTATGACAGACCTTAGTGAATCTTGTCAGTGTGATACGGCATGGATATGCATGGCTAGGGTAACCTCACTGAGGAAATTCTGAAGGTCCCATTTTGATGATGAATGTAGATATCTTGGCTCACAGATACGATCTGGCTCTGTTTCACCACCAAAATCCCACCTTGAATTGAAATAATCTCCACGTGTCAAGGGTGGGACCAGGTGGAAGTAATTGGGTCATGGGAATGGTTTCCCCCTTTATGTTCTCGTGATGTTGAGTGAGTTCTCAGGAGATCTGATGGTTTTATAAGTATCTGACATTTCCCCTACTGGAACTCTCTCCATCTTGCCGCCCTGTGAAGAAAGTGCCTGCTTCTCCTTTGCCTTCCACCATGATTGTAAGTTTCCTGAGGCCACCCTAGCAATGCGGAACTGTGAGTCAATTAAACGTCTTTCCTTTATAATTTACCCAGTCTCAGGTATTTCTTCATAACAGAATGAGAACAGACTAATACACTTACTCTGTTAGGTTGCCTTTCAGGAGTCTTCAATTTAGCACGGAGAAAATTTAGTCAAAATTTCCTCCCTGAAGTCAATGAAAATTGTGCATTTTCTTAACAGTGAGAATTAACCAGAATTGAAAAATCATAATGACTATTTAGCTGGGTTTCAATACAGCTTAACCAACTCCCATAAGAAAATTTGTTTTATTTCATGATTTTAACAAATATATTCCAGGGAAATAATTGAAATAGATAATTACTTTTTGCATCTCTTCCTATAAAAGGATTTAAATTTGAAATTGGTGTGAAGTAAAACTCCTTAATAAGATTTGAAGACATTAGCAAGTGAATGCTCTCAAAATCTATTGAATTAAGTTTGCTGCTAAAACTTACTGAGTTAAAGTAAATGCTCAAATGCAGCCAGACACAAAAGTATACCTTATAATAAGATATGAGCAAATCAAACTACAGAGAAAGTACCCTGTTTAGCAATTACTCTTCATTACCATGGGTTAACTTGTCCAAATTACAAGTCCCTTCTATCTCCTCTCACCCCAGCAATTCTTTCTTTCTTTTCTCCTGCCCTCCCTCACTCTTTTCTTTTCTATTTTTCTTTTTCCCTGACTTTTCTTGGCTTTGGGGAACATTTCTGAAAATTATCTGGGTGCTTAGCAGAGCACATAGCTAAAAAATGTAAACCAAGTTTCTCCCATTCCAGACATTTAGAACTTCCGTTAATGCATTGTGGCATTCAAAGAACATTAAGAGGCAGGGCGCGGTGGCTCAAGCCTGTAATCCCAGCACTTTGGGAGGCCGAGACGGGTGGATCACGAGGTCAGGAGATCGAGACCATCCTGGCTAACACGGTGAAACCCCGTCTCTACTAAAAAAATACAAAAAAAAAAAAAAAAAAACACAAAACTAGCCGGGTGAGGTGGCTGTCGCCTGTAATCCCAGCTACTCGGGAGGCTGAGGCAGGAGAATGGCGTAAATCTGGGAGGCAGAGCTTGCAGTGAGCTGAGATCCGCCACTGCACTCCAGCCTGGCAATGGTGAGCCAGACCTCCAAAAAAAAAAAAAAAGAACATTAAGATAAACAAAAAGAAAAACATTCTTTCCCCAACATATATAGCCAGTTTCTTACCTCTAATAATGCTTAATAGGGCTAGACAAATGCTTTTTATGTAACTCCTACTCTGAGATCTTAAGCATAAAGAATACAAGCCTTAACTTACCTAAACTCACCATAATAAAACATAGAAGCCTATCTCCTCCTTCTTTACCACTTGACATAGGCTAGCATGCTGATCTTATTTATTATATGTGTGCCTATAAGGACAGGTTATATTGGAGAACAGAAAAAAAAAACACTATACATTAGTAAATGAATTAAAGCTACAGCTACAGTTCAATAAAAAAATAGAATTATTTGCTAGCTTACATAGCACCTTTTTACCTTCATTATGGATATACTATGTAAAAGCCTTGAGTAGAGGGTTGACTGTCCCTTCGCTTTTTTTTTTTTTTTTTTGGATCCTATGCAATGGCATCCCTTTATCATATAGCAAAGCTCAACATTTTAGGTAATACTAAACGATGAAAACCCCCAACTTCCCAGCACTGAATTAAATTAGTCCTTAAATTCTAGTTCTTAAAATGTCCTTTTTAATTTTTCTCCTCTTCACTCCACTGAGATGATCACCGTGTCTGACCTGATATTGTTGTCGCCACGTTTTAGTTGTCCAGATTCTTCTCTTATCTTTTATTACCAATCTTCAATTCTATCAGAGTTTTATTTCGGTGAAGCCTGAATTATGAGGAAATTCTGCTTAAAGGTATCCAATAGTTTTTAAATGTCTGCATCAAGTCCAAATTATTTACATTGATAATTTAGACTCTTCATATTCTTATCCCAGCTATATTTATCACTTGGTTTTGTATATTCACTGTTTCAAACATAGCTAAAGCAACAGTGTCCTAAAAAGCATCACACTCTTTGATATCATTATACCTTCAGTATTTCTACTTCCATTTCCTTTTTTTTTTTTTTTTTTTGGTATGTTTTCTTCTAATGAACACATAATAATGCCACGATTTGACATTTAGTTCAAATAACTACCTTATGGTGAAGGCTTCTCCACTCCCACCCTCTTCTTCTCACTCATACCCCTTAGAGCACTTACAACTTTGTATTATAATTGCAGTATTTGTTTCTATTCATATCTCCCACAAAATAAGTTTAGCTATGCAAAGTCACCATACTCAAAAACATTGATTACATATGAATATTCTTGAATATCAATAACTTGGCACAAGGCTTGGTCAGGAGCCTGTTCAATAATATATATACTTAGAGTGAATTAATGTGAATACATGCCTTAGCCATTAGTAGGAACTAACTGTGAATGAACATATGCCCTTTTCTCCAGAAATATCCTAAGAACAAAGAGGTCTAGGATCCTGCTTAGATTGGTTATCATTAGAGTGAACATTACTGAGAAATATCATTTTAACAGACATTTCTAATTGTCCTTCTATATCTGATTTCCCCTTGTTCATTTTAGCAACAGAATCTATTACTCTGGTACATGATTGCTTGGCTAGAAGTTATGTATCCAAGCTTTCCCTAAACTCTAGCCATTGGTATATAAGTAGAAATAATAGCTTCAGCTGTTAGATTACAATCTTAAAGAGGAATGAATTTGCCCTGTCATGCCTTAATTTCTCCACTAAGTAGGAAGAAATGCAGATGTAGTGCTGATGAGTCAACTTCAACCATGTGGAGGAGGATAAGCCCTCAGAGATGAGGAATCACTTTCAACATGGAAAGCAGCATTCCCTGGATGTCCTCATGAGACGTCTACCAGCCCCAGGTCATTCACTATTAGAATTTGACATTTAAGAGATGTAAAATTTTATTTTGTTTGAGGCACTATAGATTTGAATTTATTGGACATAACATCTTAGTATATACTATTAAATATAAAATAGGCTAACATAGTAAAACCCCACCTCTATTAAAAATACAAAAATTAGCCAGGCATGGTGGCCCATGTCTGTAGTCCCAGCTACTTGGGAGGCTGAGGCAGGAGAATCACTGGAACCTGAGGTGTGGAGGTTGCGGTGAGCTGAGGCCGCACCACTTCACTCCAGCCTGGGTGACAGAGTGAGACTCCATCTTGGAAAAAAAAAGAAAAAAGAAAATAAAAATAAAATAAATATACTAGACTTCCTTGATTTTAATTTCTGACCATTTTTTCACTGCTTACCCAGAATCATAATATCACAAAATTTGAGCTCTGTAACTGAATTTTTATATCCAAGATTGTACTTTGTATTACAAAGATAACTTATTTATTACTTTCTTCATTAGTAGTTGTGTGTAAAATTTTATAAACATTATTGCTACTCTATAGCAACATTACCAACAATACAAGGTAGGTCTTACTAGTCTCCCTGTTTTTCATATGAAGAAATAGAGAAAAAGAGTAGTTGACACTATAAAACTAGGCAATTTTATGTTAGTTTTCAGATCTGTGCTCAATCAACTACATTAAAGTTTTCATGAGTCAATTTATTTTTGAAAATGTCAAAGGGAACTAGCACAGGGTGATGTACCTGGATACATGCCCAGGGCTGCACAGAAAGAAAAGCCTTCAGCCTATTTGGGGAAAAAAAAATAAAATAAAATAAAAAATAAAAAATAAAAAAAAAAAAAACTTGCACAAACTTCCAGCTCACTCAGATAAAGGAATAAGGACTTGCATAGAAATACTTTTGTTCTTTGAATAGTCAGTGGGCGCCCAGGAAAAAGTTTCTTCTCCTTTGGTGGGCATGGGCACAGTGGGCTCCAGTGGGTTCTGGTGGGCACTCTACTTTCCTTTTTTTGGACTGTAAGTCAGGCTTCTATGAATCATCACTTTAGCCTTTGATTGGTCCCAGGTCAAGCTGAGTCACACGTTCTCCAAGACAACTCGTGGACTAAGCCCATTTCTTCCCCTTTGCAGTCCATAAAAAACCTGGACCCCAGCCTCATAGGGGGCACCCCATTTGGGCACCCCTCTCTGTTGGCAGAGAGCTTTCTTCTTTCACTTATTAAACTTTTGCTCTAACCTCACCTTGGTGTCCACACTCCTTAATCCTCTTGGAGGTAGAACAAAGAACTCCAGGTTTTATCTCAGACAAGAAACTGTTACATCTTGATACATTGACTGCAACACTGACAGGCAGTCTTGGGTCTGAAATCTAAAGAGAGATTGCCCTACTAGAAAACCTAAAACATGATCACGCCACTGCACTCCAGCCTGGGCAACAGAGCGAGACTCCGTCTCAAAAAAAAAAAAAAAAAAAGAAAAGAAAAGAAAAGAAAAAAGAAAAAAAACCTAAAACATGAGAATTCTTTTTGCAGATATACCAAAACGTTTTTTATTTAACAAAACACTTATTGGTATGGGTATTTGATCATATCTGTCTTTATTATAAAACTCCAGGCAGAGAGAATTAAAATTTTCTCATAGTGTTTTTTGGGACTATGGATGTAATCTAAGCCTCAGATATTTGATAACATTATGAATTTGTTCAGAAAAATTAAGAAAAAGAGCAGCTGACAAATCTCAAAATGTAGAAATGTTAAAGATTATGCAGTAAGAACAGTTGTTTGTTTCACAGAATATGAGAATATTGGGCTAGCAGGGAGTTTAGATGAAAATCAAGTGCCATTTCTTCACTTTACAGAGAAAATACTAGGGAACTGACTTCTGGAGTCATGAAATTCCTATTTAAAGTCACACAGCCAGTTAGTTGTAGAGCCACTATTTGAATCTTATCTCCTTTATCATTTGCTTGCATTTTCCCACATTGGTCTATTTTTATTAGAAAAGTGACTAATCCAACATGCTTTGTTATCCTCTTCAAAATATATTCCCCAATCCCTCTCCTCATTTTGCCCCAAAAATCTACCTAGAATGTAGTTTCCTGACTAATAAGCTTCCCATCCAAGTGTTTTGGAAATTGGTTAAACTTTTGTAGGATCCTTTTCTAGTGCCTTGTAAATACATTTATGAGCAAGTTCAAGCTGTAGAACACGAAGCTGATTACTTAAATTTCATTTACAGATTTTAATATTTGCAAGCATATTATAATTTTTTTTTTTTTTTTAAGAAGAAATGGCTGTCAGAGTAAGGTAGCTCACCCCTGTAATCCCAACACTTTGGGAGGCTGGGAGAGCAGATTACTTGAGTCCCGGTGTTTGAGGCCATCCTGGCCAACATTGTGAAAACTCACCTCTACAAAAAAATACAGAAAATTAAACTGGTGTGTAGTATGAGCCTATAGTCCCACTTGGGAGGCTGAGGGTGGTGTAAGGAACACCTGAGCCCAGGAAACTGAGGCTGCAGTGAGCCATGATCGCACCACTGCTCTCCAGCCTGGGCCACTGGAGTGAGACTCTGTCTCTAAAAATAAATAAATTAATTAATTAAATAAATAAATAATTTTTAAAAAGGGTTATATATTTCCAAACTTTGTGATCATTAGATAGTTACTTTTATCATGATTGCTTTTCAGTTTACAAAACACAACCCATGACATTCTGTCTGCAGTAAGAGTGGGAAGAGAGGTAGGAAGCTTAATTGACAAAGACGGTTCATGCGTTCTCATGTAGGCTGTCTCCAAAGGATGGATGCATATTTGGTTAGGCCTTTATGACTTATAAAAGCATTGAAAAGATTTGCATTTAAAAACAAATTATCTCTGTATGGTGCAAATTAATATCCTAATGGATATTGTAACATACTGCACCACTCACATAATTTAAACTTTTCCATAAAAACTACATTAAAGGTTAATTATAATAAGAAAAAATTTACACTTACTTCAAATCATTGTTAGAATTAGTGCTACTCCAATTCAAAACACCAAAGATTATATCTATCTCAATTTAAATATTTATTGATGTATGTAAACAGAGTTCACACTATCCATTATAGTTTGGTAAATATATATATTTGAATTGTCATTAAATGTGCACTTCAGGTATTGAATTACTAAAGAAATATACCTAATCTACATAACAGCAGGATTAAAAAGTACTTCCGCTCATTTCCGTTTTAATTTCAGAGATTAACAAAACAAGATTCAGTAAAATATACAGTATTATATATGCAGTGACTGGCCCGGAAGGAAATGATGATGTCAATTTGAAGACACTGCTTGTAGGGAAAACTGGTTTATATGAGCTAAAAAAACCCTGGAACATTTGGATGCCAAACATACAATAATAGCATTTAATTCAAGAGAAGTGGCTATAACAACTTCAAGGATTATAAGTAAAATAACCATTCAGAAATTATATATTGTTTAAATGGCAAATTCACATTCTATACCTTAGGAAGAACAATCTTAAATTCTCATCCCTTGAAAAATATAAGATTCTGTAACTTACTTTTCTCATTGTAACGCTTAGTCGCTAAGTGAAAAAATAATTTGGAAACTATTGGAAAAATACTAATTTAAGAATGAAGATTTATTATATTTTTATATAATTACCATTTATAGTAGAACATATATATGAAATTAGTATTAAAATCAGCAGTTCAACTGGTCTGATGTCTTGCTCATACCTCAGCCCCAGAGAATGAATGAATATTTAAAGTAATTTAGTGCCAATGTGTTTATTTGAATTACCTTTTCTAGGGAATTTTTATACTTTCAGAATTCATAATAGAATATACAAGAAATAGATTTAAAAAATAATAAATGTTATATTTCGTTCCTACATTTTACCAATATTAGTGTTAGAAATTGATGCTTAAAAAATGGTTTAACCCATGTACACTATGACCATATTTAACAATATTTCTGAAGTAGCCTTAGTGTAGAGGTATTGGCCCAACATTTCTTTCAGTTCAGCTTCTATTCTAACTTTATCATTAATTATGAGTAATAGTGGTAGTTGTCATAGTAATAGGAGCAGCAATAACATAAAGCAAAAAGGGCTGAGTAGACTTCTGTTTGGTGCTTTCAGCTTTTACTATGATCTCATCTATCTGTGTGTATGATAAATATTAAGAAAATATAATTCTCACTTTAATATGGATGAACATTGATAATCAATAAACTATCTTTTATTCACCCTTTCCAGATTCAAGGTAACTTACATCACTTTTAAGGTTAGCATGTAGGCTCCCTGGGAAATTTCCTGGGACTTAAACATAGCTAGGGAGAGCTAAATCCTTCAGGGCTCTACTACGGTGGAGAAATATTCAGTGTTGCTGCTCCTGCCAGCCTCTTGGTACATTAACTGGTGATAGTTTAACATGCCTTGACCCATGAGATGCATTAAACTGATAGGCCACGGTTGTCAGAAATAACAGTATACGTGCATGTGAAACATGTATGAGAAAAAGAAAGTAAGTAGTCTTGCCATACAATATGCAGCTAACAGCTTGAATATTTCATGTGACATGCTTTGCTACTTGTGATGTTGTATAGATTTGTATTGATAACACTTTTATTTTTCAATAAGTCCTTTCAACAATGAGCTAAAAAAACCTCTAGGCAATAAGTTTACATTTCCCAGAAGATTTTGATGAATGTGTACCTTATTTAATGTATAGCAATATTTGCAATCAGAGCCATGGTCATATCTCCCACCATGTAAAGAACAAAAGACGCGAAACTGCTGAGGATGAAGCAGCATCAACTTCAAAAGAGTACTGATTTTAAGAGACTCTGCCAAAATATAATGATTACTAGGTAGAACAGTAGAAGGTGAATTTACATATCACTGTGTGAAATACTATTTTTTGTTTAGATCGAGGCTATTTTTCATTATTTCACCAATTTTTAGTCACAAATCTTACGGTGCATGTGTAAAAGTAAAGCATTAGTTGTTAAATATATTGGCTCTATTTGTAGTTGAAGAAAGCCATCAATTAAACTAGGCCAGTTTTGTATTAGGGCTTTCAAATGATGAGAATAGAAAATCAGTAATTCCAATAATGGTTTGTATATTTTTTTAACCTAATTCATAGAATAAACTAAAATGTAGTTCATTTATTTGTCATGTCCATTGTAGCTTTACTGGTTCTCAGGATACAAATAGGTTGCAATAAGGAATAGCTTGAAGAAAGTGGAGTTTATTCTATAAATATATTTTTTACATTTATATACATTTTACAAATATTTCAGTAGTTTACATATCTTCTTTCTCATTCTATTTCTCTTTTCCTATTCTTTCATACTGCCTGCATCGATCCCTTTCCATCATGCTATATTTTTTCACAATTTTTTTTTTTTTATTTTTATGTAGTTGTACTTGTAGTGCATCACTAAAAGTATCATGCAAATTTACTAGGACACTTCCTAGACTATAGTAGTGGCACAAAAAGTATAAAATGTATTCCTTTAGTTCCCCTAAGTTACCAATCTTAGGTTATAGATTATCAAATTCATTGTTTTACTTAACAAATATTTAGCATGATTCACTTTGTTCCAAGCACAAAGATTAATAAATACTACTACTGTCCTTAAATAGCTACAGTCTAATTGATGATTCTAACCCATAAAAATAATTATAATGAAATACAGTAAGTGTTCACATGAAAAGATGATAAGAGAGAATTGATCATGGCCATGTAATTTAACTTCATATTTTAAGAAAGGCATTCTGGATGAAAAAACAATGAGCCTAAATAATGTTTAAAATTCAGCCACTTAATGTTGGGACATGAAACAACATCAGACGTAAATATCATTCCATATTATGAGGAACCTGATATTACTAGAGAATAAAGGAAGCACTAGTCAATATTTGGGGAAATGGAGTTAAAGAAAAAATAAAAAGGAATTAAAGAAAAAATAGTGAAATTTTATGTTAAAGAGCTTAATTTTTATCACTGTATATAATGACAAAAACTAAGTAGTTTAAAAATTGCTATTTAATAACTACTGTGTAATAAAATATCTGAAACCTTAATGTCTTAAAACAACAACCATTTTTTATTTGTTTTCTCTTAGTCCAGATTCTATCAGTCAGCAATTTGATCTGAGTTCAGTTTTGTGGGTTCTTTATCTAGTCTCAGAAGAGCTTATTTATGTCTGCATTAACTGCTGGTCTACCAAGTCGCTCTGTTTGTGTTGTTGGTTGTCTGGGATAATCAAGTCAGGGAGCCAATTACCTAGGACACTAGCCTGATTCATTCTCATGGTGCTGGTAGGTTTCCCAGAACAGAGAGATTGGATGTTACTTCTTGAATCCTAGGTTCAGAATTGCCACATTGTCATCTATTGGTCAAAGCAAGTTGCAAAACCAGGCAAGATATAGCTTAGGGGGAGAAAGATCTACCTCTTAAAGAGAGGGACTGCAAAGATTTGTGGCCATTATTGAAATCAGTCACAGGCAATGAGTGACATGATCGAAATTATATTTTAGAGTGTATGCATTAGAATAATGTCTCTCTCCTCATTTACTGAATCAGAATCTCTGAAGATAGAATCAAGAAATGTGTATTTTGAAAACATTCATCCAAGCATATTTGAAGTATATGAGAAATACTTGGTTGAGAAATACTAGCATCAGTAGATCACTCTAATGGCAATATTAGGAGACTACATCTGAGTAAGTGGGTTTTATTTTTTATTTTATTTTTGGTCTACGAAATCAACTCCCTCTATATCAAGCAAAATGATACACTGGCTAAATATTGGGGTATCCAAGGGTGATCTGAAAAACTAAGCCTTAAGAAGTAAGACATTAAAGATATTTGTGAAGAACTCAACTGTGAGAGTTAATAGATATAACTTTCTATATTAATATTGTCATTCAAGTAATTTAGCTTTCAAGTCTTTACATTCAAAATTCAATATACTGGGAAAAGAGAATCTAATAGATTTTTTGTTATCTGTCCACAGGATCAACTATGGAAAGGACTATTTAGCAGAAGGTTGACCACTTTGAGTTCAGCACTGTGAACGAGAAACGTAGATGTTTGAGAAAAATGTCTGGTTTACCAACTCTAATGTGGTCCATTGCATCAGGGTTCAAAGAAAAGAGTTAGGAAAATATTTTAGGGAACTACTGCAGTAATTCAGCTGTAAAGATGATAAAGAACTCAACTGTGATAGGAAAGAGGAGCAATGCATTCTGGAAACCAAATGTAATTTTTAATAATATAGAAGGTTATTAAACTATTCTGAAGTACAGATTCATAATCTAGAAAGACAATCAATCGATATTCATAGTTTTGGCTTTAGAGATTGAAATATTTTATCACATACACATATATTGCATATTGATCTCTTATTCATTTTAAGAATAGTGCAATCTGAAAAAATAATTAAAACCAGAAAGTATTATCATTCCAAGGTACCTTAATAATTTATTTTTTCAACCCTTTAACAGATTATATAGTAGGCACATAGCTTGTATTTAATAAATATAAAATAAATGAGCAAAACTATATTATAAATTTTAATATAAAATAATGTAGAAAAAGTTTTTTTTTTTTTTTTTTTTAAACAGCACTACAAACATTTTTGAAGTGCTACTTTATATTAAGTACATTTCTGGAAATAGGAATTCTAAATTCTTCAGATATAAGAAAAGAGTTTAAATAAAATTTATGTATCTAATAACATAATAAAAATATCTTGAATTGTGGTGGATGCTGTAGAAACAAGTTAGAATGAGACTTGAAGAACATTACTAACTGTGAATTTATTTTAAAGCATTGAAATAGCAGTTTAATAATCCCCCATAGGTTCATATGGAGGCACTAAACTATGAAGTTCCTTGAAAAGGTTGCAAAGCTTAAGACAAGAATTTTTTATTTTGACAATTTTTGTATTTGCATATTTGGTGGCCATTCATGAGTGTGTGGGGATAGGAAAGCAGTCATTTTTGTATTTCAGAGCTGTCCAGAAAAGGATGTAAATGAGTTCGTAAAAAGACAAAAGAGAACTATATTGCCTTGATGTACTGACTTTCATTTTTAAAGATCACATAGCTTTTTACAGATTTAACAACCTGACATACAGAGATCACTTCAACCTCTGCTGAAATACAATCAGCCTAGGGGTGAAACTCACCTGTTCTTAGACCGACTCTGGAAATACTACAAAATAGTTTAGTACAGAAGATAAAATAGAAGGTCAAGCTTCATTAAAACTTATAGGAGAAGTTTCCACAGGGCTAGTGAATCTTGGGGAAGAATTGGTTCCAACCAAAGTGAAACTACATGATTTGGTAGAAGAGATTGTATTGAAAAAGAAGAAATAATTCAAATTTCTCAGTGACAAGGATGTAGATAGGTAGGAATCAGTAAAATGCAAATACCCACAACTTATGTAAATGCATCTTGACCTCTCTCCTCCTTCACAAGTGTTAACTATTAGGAGAAGGAGAGGAGTTGGGAAAAGGGGACTACACTATCAGAAAATAAGACATTATAGAAAAATAATTTTACTATTGTTAGAACATGATACTGAAAGTATTTATGGTCACCAGATTAAACCACAAGTAAGAAGGCATTGACCATATGGCTTATAAAAGTCTTGAGAAATGCTAACTTACAGTCTTTTGTGTTCCTTGAGATGTCACTTAGACTGAATTTGACTGTAGTACAGTGTAGGGGATAAATAATCAAAGCACCACTAATTAAGAATTAATTCATTAAGAAAAGTTAATAATTACATTTTGCTATTTTTTTTTCTAATTCACATGGTTCGTCACTGGATTTCCTCTCTAACATCCTAAAATTCATAAATGATCGGTGCATAGAATATTCTGGAGTGATTACTATGCTAACACAATATTGCATATTAAACTTATTTGGGAAAAAACCGCCCTTTTTAGGAAACTCAAACTTGTGCACCTCGTAATTATGATAATCCACCGAGAGAGAAAACAGAGACACATCAGCTGTGGGAAACCTATGATCAGACTACTTGTAAGTGGTCAGTCTAAAAATTCAGATCACCTCCCTTTAGGAAAGATTGAGTAAGACTCTTTAATGAGAAGTTCATAGTGGCTACTTGCCAAGAAATCAGTCAACTGATCTCCTTTTCAGAGCCTATCACTCACTTCATTAAGCTACTGAAAAATAGAGGAAAGACTGTCTCAACTTCATTCCCCACAGACTTCTGACCCATTGAAGGGCTAATAGTGAACACAAACTCTGAATTGACAGTAATACATTCCAGGCTAGGTATGATACACTTCTCAAGAGTTAGAAGTCCCAAAACTCTGGTTTTATTCTATGTCCCCAAAATTAATAAAAGTAAGTAAATAAACATATATATATATCAAATTAAATATTTTCTGGACAAACTCCCAGTTAAAGTGCTTTTACATTTTTTTCAAGTCATCTGTCTTATAATCAGAATTTAGCTACTGAAGCCTTAAGGGTAGTTTATTCTCAATGATCATTCATTGAATATGATACACTATTTAGATTTGCATTCTTTCCTTTATTTTCTTCCTGTAACACTTTCACCTGTTATTCACCAACCATTATTCTAGGCAGATAGTTACTGTCTGAGTCAAAAAACTTTGTTCTTCCTTCTATGTAAAAACTACTATATTTTAGGCATATTTTATTGGCATTTAGCATACGTACAGAAAAACATGCAAATCATTACATGGTCATCACATCATGAAAACATCTAGGTAAATCTTATACAAATAAAGAAAAAATATATTAATAGCACTTCAAAAACAGGCCTTTTGTCCCTTTCTGGTCACTATTGCATTCTCTATGAAAGTAACAATATTCTGATGTCGAACATTATAGATTTGTTTTGCCTGTTTGAACTATGAAAGGGAATAATAGATTACCGAATCTTTTGTTTTTACATATTTTTTACTCAATATTGTGTTTTTGATATTAATCAATGCTATTACTTGTAGTTCTAGAATGGTCCTTCTCTTTCTGTGTAGTGTTTGATAAAATGGGTAAGTCTTAATATATTTTCTAACCTGAAATTAATGGATTTTGGCTGTTCTGAGTTTTGGGACATTGCAAAAGTGCTCCTATAAATATCCTTGTCATTTCTCTATAATGATTTTTGCTGTGTTCCATATTTAAGGGTGAAATTTCTGGGAAATAAGATATATTGTTTTTTAGCTTTAGTAGAAACAAAATAAGCATTTTCCAAAGTGGTTTTACCATTTCCCACTTCTACCAATAGTATATAAGAGTTCCATTTGTTACATATCCTTAACAGTTACCATAAGTATTTTTATTTTTTGTCAAAGTAAAACTTATAACAGATAAAAATCAAGATAGGAAAAAGACGTTTATAATGAAATAAAAACACCCCATTTCAACAATTAGCCACACTGCTATTCTCCATATGTAACTCTCTGTTTTCTGTTTCCTAGTGGCTACTTAAATTTCTTTTATGACTAATAATTTTTATACAAAATCATGCCATTTACTTTCCTATTCTTCTCAGTTTATTTATAACTGAAATGTCACATTATTTATTGTCTAAACTTGAATACATCTGAGAGTAAAAGAGTGTGATAACTGGATGGTACTGTTTTGGGAAAACCAATTTGTAACATAACTCTTGGTACCTCTGCTGATTTCCCCTGAAATTTCACATGGCACGCTGGAATTGTTCTTTAATCCGTCAACCATAGACCATACCTCTAATCTTCTAATTTTATACGATGATACCATTAGTCACTCACATATCCTCTCCATCTCCTTAATCAATGTTTCTCTCAGCTGCTTTAGTTTGTTATCTGCAACTTGATTTTGTCAATGGTGGTTAAATTTATATTTCATTATTTAACTATTCGTAAGTTCTTATAATTAATATATAAATTATTTTAGTCTACATATTTTCAATAAAAAAGTAGTATACCATTTTTGTATTTCCTTCTTTATAGAGAAAATATCAGAACCCTGTATATCTCAAACAGAAAGTAACTATAATCATAGCAGAACATATTCTTGTTATTTATTTCATCACTTTACCTTCTCCTCATTTTTTGAAGGAATTTTGCCATTTGTACTTAATACAAAAGATTTCCTTTCTAAATGTCCTTTCCTTCTGTTTTACAATCCTGACTGGATCTTGAGCCTCTATAAAAATGCCATCCTTGTACAGAATGTTATTCCTCAACTAGATAGATTCATGGTTGAATCTGGATGTTTTCCAGATGTCACTTCTTTCTCTTCATTTTATTTACATTTTTTTTGCTAGTGTGTATGTTTAAGTGACTTTAAAAAAAAAGGATAGAGAAGAATTAAAATTTTCAAGTTTAGATTATCTGAGATACATCAATTTTGTTCTCATAAAAGACTCATTCAATTTTCTAGCTCGGCTCAGAATAAAAATATGAAATAATTTTTCCATGTCATTTGATGGCCTTTCATCTTTGCTTCCTACTACTAGTTATTACTATTAATAAGTCTGACGGTGATCTGATTCTTGGTTGTAGCTGATCGGTTTTGTTTCTCCTCTGAAAGTTTTTGGGATGTTCTCTTATCTTTGATATTTTGAAATTTTACCATAATGTGTCTAAATATATGTTATTTTTCACAAAGTGAATACATGATGAGCATTTTCATTTCTGGATTTTTTTTGGTAATACCTCTGCTAAATTTTCCCTACTCATTCCCTCTCTTATCTCTATCCTTCTTTCCTTCTTTTATCTATAACTCTATTTAGTATTTTACTATGGGAATTGATGTTTTACCTTTTCTTCCTATCACATTTTTCTATCTTTGTGTTTTGTTCAACTTTCTGAATGACAACTTTAACTTTTTTCTAAACTGTATACTATCTGCTTTGGGATATATGTATGTATGTATGTGTGTATATATATGTATATGCGCACACACACACACACACATATATACACACATATGAAAGTTCTTTATTATACTTTATTTTTTCCCAAGGTATCCCATTCTTTTACATAGATGCAACATACTCATTTTTCTAGGATATTAATTATAGCATTCATATATTTACCTTAGCTTCTTATACTGGCTTTTTCAGACTTACATTTATACTATTTTTATGTTTAGGCTAAACCTTGGGAACTGCTGTTCCCAACTAGAAGTGGGTAGATCAGGCAATGGGAGCTGGAGGCTTATCATGAGAAAAATCTAAAAGAGAATTGCTAAATTAGTTTTGGGTATTTAAAAAGATAGTTGTTCTTCATAGACAGATCTTTTGGAGCAACTAAATTTCTCTCAATGAATATATAAAGTATGTGAGTCAGATGAGACTAGTATTTTCATAATAAAAACAGGAATGTATTTGTTAAATTCAATAAAATCTTTGTAATAGAGTTACAGTGTTTTCTTTTCAATTCTGCCAAATTTCATAGAAACATATTCTCCTGTGATGCTGCCCCCTCATTGTCTCAGAATAAAGACTTTGTATTTTAAAACACAGTACATTTGCTCTCATTTGAGTGGTCTCAGGAACTAGAATAAGTACTTTCATGTAACCAGTCTACCATCTTGTACCAGAAGTCTAACACTGAATTTTAATTTTCTATTCATATTCCTTTCTCTCCAACTAGGCTGAATGAAAAACAACATATCTCTCTTTGTATTAATGGTGCCTGCTCAACACCTATGACTTTATTGAATTCTGATTATTTTATTTAATGTGCTGTGCACTAGCCCCTTTTTCCAACCAATTGATTTGACAGACATGGCTTCTTCTACTCAGTCTCTTATAGCTTCTTAAATTCAGTCAGAATCTATCGTTATCATTTTTCACATGAATTCATAAACAGTTTTTTACAAAGCTCTCTTGGACTACATATAACATTTCCTCTTGAAATAATCTATTTATATAAGTCAATATGTAGTTTAAAAAAATCATAACATAAAGATCTAACATAAAAGCAATAATGCAAGGATCACCTTTTAAATGTATTCAACAAATTTACAAAAGAAGTTTATGATCATAAATTGAATTGGTTTGCAGTACAGTGTTTTATCACTTCACGCACTTGATATAATTTTAAAAACCTTAACCAAAATATTCTTCTAATTCTAAGATGTTATGATTCTGTAAGTTTTATTGGCTAAACTTTTTTTTTTTACATATTTATATGGATTGTAGACTGGTATTGATAATTGTGGTAATATTGTAAAATGAGATATAGAATAATAAACTAGAAACTTTTTAATAAGGGGGTTGTCATACAGCCATAGTTAATGCAAACATGGCTTGAATTCAGACGAAATAAGAATCTGCATTAGAAAGCAACCATCATAAATTGACTAGTGGGCAATGTGATCCAACATTTACCAAGTTTAAATGAAAACTGAAGATTTTTTGGAAGATATCTTGTAGCCCTCATTATCATTTCAGATCAGACATTAATGCCAATACCATGAGATTTTATTAGTTTGAAAGGGTGAATTTTCATCTAGGCACTATCAGTAAGGGGTCAGACATAATCCAAAGATCATTTTTTATATTGGCAAGCAAACCCATCAAATGAGAGTCCTGTGAGCCTTACCAATTTAATGCCAATGTAAATGACATAGTGTAAACTCTATTTTATTCTATGTGCTAGAACCCATTAAGTTAAAGTGGGCAATAAAAATGTACTTTCAAACTCATCTATCTCTGTGAATAATGTCTATAAAAGACTTTCTCTTTTTATCCTAAAACAAATGTATCAAAAGGCAATGATCAGAGTAATATTTTAACATAATAAATGCTTTCTTTTTAGAAGGAAAAATAAGTATATGAATTCTAGAAGATTCATGATATTTAAACACTTTTATTTCAAAAAATAAGCTACAAATTTATCCTAGCTATCAGCTCAATTACGAAAACTTTAGCACATTTAAAAGGCAGCAATCCTACAAGCAGTACAAAATATTTATAAATTTATTCAAACATTTGCATTCTTTTATTTTTCCATTTATTATTACTGCTTTATTTGCTATGCATAGAGAACTCAGGACTTTTGCTAATTGAAATGAACATTATTTTAGGAAAGTATATAGAAAGAAATACAGAATATTATTAATGAACAAATGTTCTAGATAAAGTTTGATCATTGTAAGATAGTATACACGTAACTCAAAGATAATGTGGGCTCAGTTTCGGACCACCAGGGTAAAACAAACATTGCAATAAAGTGAGTCACAACAATTTTTTTTTTAATTTTCCAGTGCGTATAAAAGTTATGTTTAAACTTTACTATAGTTTATTAAATATGCAATAGTATTATGTTCTTAAAAAAAAAACTTACATACTTTAATTGAAAGTACTTTTTTGCTAAAAAATGCTAACAATCATCTGAGCCTTCAGAGAGAGAGAATCTTTTGGCTGGTAGATGCTCATGCCTCAGTGCTGATGGCTGCTGACTGATCAGGGAGGTGACTGCTGAAAGTTGAGATGGCTGTGGAGATTTCTTAGAATAAGACAGCAGTGAGGTTTGCTACATTGTCTGACACTTCCTTTCATGAAAGACTTCTCTGTAGCACATGATGCTGTTTGATAAGATTTTACTCAGAGTAGAACTTTTAAAATTGAAGCTCATCCTTTTAAAACCTATGGCTGCTTCATCAAATAAGTTATGAAACATTCTAAATCCTTTAATTTCACTTCAACAATTTTCGTAGCATCTTCACCAAGTGCAGATTTCATTTCAAGAATACACTCTCTTTGCTTTTCCATAAAAAGCAACTCCTCATCTGTTCAAGATTTACCAGGAGATTCAGCAATTCTGTCAAATCTCACATCTTCACCTCCACTTCTAATTCTAGTTCTCTTGCTAGTTCCTCCATATCTGCAGTTATTGTGTTTACTGAAGTCTTAAACCCCTTGAAGTCATCCATGAGGGTTGGGATCAACTTCCTCCGAACTCCTGTTAATGGTAATATTTTGACATTCTCCCATAAGTCACTTTTTTTTTTTTGTCAGAGTCTCGTTCTGTCACCCAGGCTGAAGTTCAGTGGTGTGATCTCGGCTCACTACTACCTCTGCCTCCTGGGTTCAAACGATTCTCCTCCTCAGCTTCCAAAGTAGCTGGGACTACAGGTGTGTGCCACTACACCCAGCTAATTTTTGCATTTTTAGTAGAGACGGCGTTTCAGTATATGTTGGCCAGGCTGCTCACAAACTCCTGGACTCAGGTGATCCGCCTGCATCAGCCTCCCAAAGTTCTGGGATTATAGGCATGAGCCACCATGCCTGGCCAACTCACAGATACTCTTAAAGACATCTAGAGTGGTAAATCTTTTCAAGAGATTTTCAATTTACTTTGCCTAAATCCATCAGAGGAATTACTATCTATGGCAGCTACAGACTTACAAAATGTATTTCCTAAATAAAAAGCCTGAAATTTATATTTTTTTCATCATGGGCTGAGATGTTGTGTTAGCAGGCATGAAAACAACATCAATCTCTTTGTACATCTTCCTCAGAGCTTTCAAGTGACCAAGTGCAATGTCAATGATCAACGAATGAAATGAAAGAAACCTTTTTTTTTTTTTTTTTTTTTTTTGAGTAGTATGTCTCAACAGTGGGCTTAAAATATTTTTGAAAGCACACTGTAAACAGACATGCTGTCTCTCATTCAGATTTCTTGTTGCATTTGCAGAACACACTCAGAGTAGTTTTAGTAATTCGCAAGGGCCTTAAGATTTTCATAATAATACATGAGCATTGGCTTCACCTTAAAGTCAACATTGGATTAGCCCCTCAGAAGAGAGTCAGCCTTGTCCTTGGAAGTTGTAAACCTGGCATTGAGTTTTCCTCACTAGCTATTTTGTATTGCTAAAAAATACTAATAATCATCTGAGCCTTCGATGAGATATCATCTTTTTTCTGGTTGAGGACTTGCTGCTCCACCTTGCACTTTTACATGATGAAGATGGCTTCTTTCACTAAAACACATGAACCAAGCCCTGGAAGCTTCAGACTTATCTACTGTAGCTTCCTGACTTCTTTTGGCCTTTATAGAATTGAAGAGAGTTAAAATCTTCCTCTGGATTTGATTTTGGTTTAAGGGAACATTGTGTTAGTTTGATCTTCTATCCAGATCATGAAAAATGTGAAAACAGCAATAAAGCTGTTTTGATGTATTATTTGTGTTTTCACTGAAGTAGCACTTTACTTTCCTTCAAGAATATTTCTTATGTTTCCTTTGCATTCATAACTTGGCTATGTCTTAGGCACAAGAGACCTAGCTTTTGGCCTGCCTCGACTTTCAACATATCTTCCTCAGTAAGCTTAATCATTTCTAACTTTTTATTTAAAGTGAGTTAGGTATGACTATTTCTTTCTCTTAAGCACTTAGAGACCATACTAAGGTTATTAAGTGACCTAATTTCAAAGTTGATTTGTCTCAGGGTATACAGAGGTCTGATGTGAGGGAGAGAAATGGGGAAATAGCCAGTTTGTGGAAGAGTCAGAACACACAACATTTATCAGTTAAGTTCACCATCTTATATGGGCACAGTTTCTGTTGCTCCAAAACTATTGTAACAGTAACATCAATGATCACTGATCACAGATCACCATTTGAAATATTGTAAGAATTACCAAAACGTGACACAGAAAAATAAAATGAGGACCTGCTTTTGGAATAATGGCCCAAAAGAATTGCTGGACACAGGGTTGCCAAAATCTTTCAATGTAAAGAATACTGTATCTTCAAAGTGAAATAAAGTGAAAAAAAATAAAATCAGGTATATCTATAAATCAGAGAGATGTATGTGTATGTGTGTGTATATCTGTGTAAGAAGAATAATTAAGTGGCAGAGACACCTTTAAATTGGGTGGTCAGAGAAAACTTGTTTGTGATCACCTTTGAGTTAACCATTTAATGATGTTGAAGAGAAGGTGAGGGTAAGGGCGTATAAAACTAAAATAAATTTGATGTATTCAAGGAAGTAAAAAATAGCCGTAAGACTGAATCGTTGAAAACAGGTGGGAGGAAAGGTGATATATTATGACGTTAAAAACATGTGGGTAGGCAGTTTAGAGTCTGTAGCCTATTGTTCAAGTAACAAGATGATGTTATTAATGACTTTACCCCCTCCATAATCTCTGTTTCAAACATCACACTCACCAATTGTCCTCAATCTTTCCAGGTTTCTCTGACGTGAAGCCTGAATACAACAATACTATGACCCCACTGGAATACATAATTTGTCCTGAATGGTTTTGTTCTCTCACTGATCTCTCATGTACTCCCTTCCTTACCTAACTTAAAGTTAGTGAAACTTCATTCATTACAGTTACTACCTTGGATGCAATATTAAACTCCTTAACTCTCACTTGCTTAATTGTACTCTTTTTATCAGAACCCCAGTCCCTGTTCCAATCTCTCTCTGCCCACCCCATGCATAATGCACGTGACTGTAAAACAGCACAGTATAATACTGACTATCATACTGACTGATTTTACTCTAAAAATGTGACAGTAAGCCTATGATGTTCTTGATGGCTTCAGACAATCATACTGTTTTCCCATATATTGACTCTTTAATTCTTCCAGGTTTCCATTTCACACATTTTAGATCCTAGCTTTATATCTTCATCACTTTGTCTTACTCTAACTGAAAATATAGAAATAGGTGAATGGCTGAGGAAATGGCAAGTAGGCATCTCTATGGGCCCATCTCTTCAAAGAAATAGGAAAAAATCAAGCATATGTTGTATCAAGGAAAAGAAAACCTAAGAAAGAGTAAGAAAGCTTTGTGGCATTTTGACTTGCTCTTTTCCCACTCATTGGTCGTGTTAAAGAGAGCACCTTGTGTTCCAAATAGGACACCCTCGATCCTAGTCTGGAGGAACAAGAACAGATCTTATTCGCAAATAAGAGTATTTGTCTATGGGCTCCCTGAAGCTCTAACACATACTTGTCTTTGTTTCATCTAACCCAGAACTCAATTATGGCAGAGAAAAGCAGGGAACCTTACTCAAAAACTTAAAGTGAAAAAAAAAAAAAAAAATTCAGTAACCAGGGATAAAGGATTGTCATCAAGTAATAAAACAGAGCATCAAAAGCCTAAGAAGACAGGTCAAGGATACAGTTTCTTGGAAAAATTAGGGCATCGGAAAGCACTCATGTATACTGGGGAATTTAGAAAACCACACATATACCCAGGACAGGATATATGCAGAAAAGACCTAAGAACTTTCTAGCTTTTACCTCTGGCTGATCTCTAGGCTCAGTGTAAGGGGAGAAAAGAAGACTAAGGCAAAGCTATAGATAAGCAGACTTCTCTCTCTTTTTCTATATCCTTTCTCCCTTCTCTTTTCTCTTTTGGCTTCAGGCATTCAAGAAAATGTCTGTCAAAACACTAGCTGAACATAACTACAGAACCAGAGTCTTCAGATAACACACATTATAAAGAACTCAGACTTTACAAGAAATAGTTTTCAAGTCTGACTAAACAAACAACTACAGCCTATTAGCAATCGATGAAGACAAATCTGCGGAGAGGCAAACAGAGTTTCCAATTATGATTTTCAGAGTTACCAGTTATGACATTCAAAATAGTTCATTTTCAACAAGAACAACAAAATTATGAAACATGCAAAGAAAAAGAGAGTGCAGACTATTTTCATAAGAAATTAACAAAAACGATCCCTGAGAAAGCACAACTTTTGGACTTCCTAGACAAATATTTCAAACGAACTGTCTTAAATATACTCAAAGAACTCAAGAGGAATGATTGTCAAACAGCTAAAAGAAGCCAGGAGATTGATATATGAATGCAATAGAGAATATCAACAAAGAGATTGAAATTATAAAACTAGGAAAAAAAAATGAGAACTGAGAAGTAAGTAACTGAAATGAAAAACCAACTACACAGCTTTAATAGTATATCTAAGCAGGTAGAAGAAAGAATCAGTAAACTTGAAGATATACCAGTTAAAATGATCCAGTCTGAGGAAGAGGGGGAAAAAAAAAAGAAGGAAGAAAAATTAACAGAACCTGAGACATGTGGAATATTATCAATGTACAAGTGAGAATCCCCAAAGAAAAAAAATAAAGAGAGAATGTTTAAATCAATACTAATCAAAAGCTTCCAAATTTAATAAAACACACAAATCCACAAATTCAAGAAGTTCTGTGAAACTCAGGAGGATAAACAAAAGGAGACCTACACCAAGATACACTGTAATAAAATGTTCAAAAGCCAAGGACAAAAAATCTTGAAAGTTATGAGAGGCAACTTACAATATACAAAAGATACACAATAAGATTAACAACAAATTTCTTAGCAAAAATCACAGAGGTTAGAGGAAGTAGAAAATATTTTTTAAAGTGATGAGAGAAAAATATCAACTATCAACCAAGAATTCTATGGTTGGCCGGGCGCGGTGGCTCAAACCTGTAATCCCAGCACTTTGGGAGGCCGAGACGGGCGGATCATGAGGTCAGGAGATCGAGACCATCCTGGCTAATACGGTGAAACCCCGTGTCTACTAAAAAATACAAAAAACTAGCCGGGCGAAGTGGCGGGTGCCTGTAGTCCCAGCTACTTGGGAGGCTGAGGCAGGAGAATGGCGTGAACCCGAGAGGAGGAGCTTGCAGTGAGCTGAGATCCGGCCACTGCACTCCAGCCTGGGTGACAGAGCAAGACTCCGTCTCAAAAAAAAAAAAAAAATTCTATGGTAAGCAAAATTATATAGAATACTATATACAGTATTCTACATAGAATACTGTATAGATATAGACATAGACATTATGTAAGTACAGGGGTGTATATATACACACACAACCCTACATATGTACATATATACACATGTACATATACATATATGTGTGTATATATACATGTATCTATATGTATACATGTATATATACTTATACTGTAGCAGGATGAACCACAGACAAATCTTCTCAGATACCGAGTTAAAGAAGGAAGGGGTTTATTTGGCCGGGAACATCGGCAAGACTCCTGTCTCAAGAGCCAAGCTCTCCAAGTGAGCAATTGCTGTCCCTTTTAAGGGCTCACAACTCTAAGGGGGTCTGCATGAGATGGTCGTGATTGATTGAGCAAGCAGGAAGTATGTGACTGGGGGCTGCATGTACTAGTAATCAGATCAGAACAGGACAGGGATTTTCACAGTGCTTTTCCATACAATGTCTGGAATCTATAGATAACATAACTGGTCAGGTCAGGGGTCGATCTTTAACTACCAGGCCCATGGTGCGGTGCTGGGCTGTCTACCTGTGGATTTCATTTCTGCCTTTTAGTTTTTACTTCTTCTCTCTTTGGAGCAGAAATTGGGCATAAGACAATAGGAGGACTGGTCTCCTCCTTTATTCCCCCACTTTGAGACTCTCACTCATTTTATTAGTTGGAGTTCTCACCTTCATTTTCACTGCCTATGTCTTTCTGCTTAACAGATTGATAGTGATTTATGTAGTATACTTGTGCTGAAACATTCTGGTGAACTAGAGTAATGATGAAACCTTTTACTATTTGAATGAGTACAGGTTGTAAATAAGAGATTAGTAAACAGGTTCCTATTACTACTATAATTTTTATTATAAGAGTTTTAAATCCTCTTAGCACTGGGAACTATTTTTAAACATGGCCTCAGGGTCCAATCCATGCCACACTTGTACAGGGACAGGTGCCATTTTCGTTATGTCTTTAACTATATCTTTGATTACTTGCCCCGATCATCTATATGCAGGCAGCAATTGGTAAGGTTAAATTTTCTGCAGACTTCTCTTTCAGCTGCTAGCAAGTAGTCAAGAGTCAATATATTTTGACAGATAGCATTTCTCCTCTGAGTTTCTTGCCAGGGCAGAACAGTCAAGGTTTTACTGGTTTTATTAGTGATAATCTGTAAGACAGCTTGCAACTGTATGATTCAGTTGAGCATGTAAATGGGGACCTGGTATCCTTACGAGCCATCTTGTGCCCAAGTGGCAGGCCAATAGTATTGTATAATTTTTTCAGGAGGCTGTTTACCATCTTTTTAATAATCTATGGCTATGCTTCACTTTTTGCGGGAAGTATAGACAGGGAAACCCAGGAGTTCACCTGTTTTTATGGGCAGTAGGAAGAAAGATGGTTTAATAGTGTCAGTAACACAATTACTTGTCCACTGGTCAGGCAGCTTAGCATAGGCTCTATGTCCACATATCCAGTATAGCCTAGTGGGGGCACTCTAGTCCCAGTGGGATCCTGGGTGGACCTAAATGGTCTGCAACTTTGAAAATTTACTGAATGGATTTTTTTCTGTGTGGTTTGAACTCCAGCATGTAGTCTTCCTACAGGAAGGGTGAAGTTTTTTCCTACTCTTGCTATACAGTATTGTTCTAATGATTGAGGTTTTTAGGACCTAGAAGTGATCAGGGTGATTTTTTGGGCCAGGAATTCATCAGGAACTAGGTCTGTAGATACTGATTCTCAGGCTTCTTATGCCATTGATCTCTTATTATAGTTCCTCCACATACATAACATGAAGTGACATTGAGAGACTGGGTTACATGCTCGGCTAATTGCAAAAACAAATTTCTTGTTTTTCTTGGAATTTCTGGTACTGGCACATTTAGTTTATCATAGAAGGTTTGAAATACTGGCTCAGAAGAACATTTATAAACTTATTCTCACACCACCATGTTTACTTGAAGATCCAGTCCAGCTCCATCAATTTTTAGGGATACACGTTCCTCTTTTTTCTAGCGAGGATTAAGGGGGTTGGTTATTACTTATTCTAAGGGGCTACACTGACCAGTGGTACAGGAAGGGCCACTTTTCTTTTGCTGAAGGTGGACAGGATTTTTTTCATTTTTTTTTTTTTTATTCAAGTAGCCTAAATGACAAAAGGCCAGTATCTACATTTATTTTCGCACAGTCCTAATTCGTAATAAATGTACTTATTTTCTGCCATATAGCCTCTATTCTAATTAAGAGAACCACATCCTATTTGTAACTTATTATTATGAATGACAGCACAGGCATCAAATTTTAAGGTGACTTGTCTAGGTACCTCTTTTTTTTCTGTTTTGGCTAATGCTTTACTCACATCATTTATAAGCCCCCACCAGTCTTCAGTTCTTAATTTTATTTTAAAAACTGTGGTCATGGGAGGCTCCGATGGGTCATAACACACATCAAGTTGGTCATTTCCTGAATTACATACCTTGTATAGAATAACATTATACAAACAAGTTCTTTTTAGAGTTCCAGTACACTTATAATAACCATAAAATAATAGAACCATAGCAACCTGTTGTCCTACCTCAGTGACTTGTTGTATACACTGGGAACAGCCCTCAGTCTAAGGAAGGTCAGTTGAAGTCCTTACTGTATAAGTCCAAATTTTAAGGAAAATGAGTCCTGCGATGAATTTCCCCATGCTTCGGCTGTGCGTGGACCAGCCAGCTTCTGGGTGTGACTGAAGCAGGCTTGTCATCTTCTTCAGAGTCACTTTGCTGCTCCCATCCATGTACCACTCACAGGCTACTGATGTTTAAGGATGGTATCAGAGGTCGGGCCCACTAGAATAAATTGAGTCCAATACCTCTACATAGTTATGTTTAACTGGGCTCTCTGATACCGGGAGCAAGGTGGCCGGGTTTGGGTGTTGTAAACTTCGATGGTTATGCGGGGATTTTCACAGAACAAGTTTTGGTATCTAGTTCGTCTAGCATGCGTTAGCTAATGATGTCCTTTGGTATCTATTAAAGTCACCACAGCATGGGAGGCCTTTATGCTTAGGTTTTGCCCAAGAGTTTACTTATCTGCTTCTTGTGCTAACAGGGCCATTGCTGCTAGGGTCCTTGGATGTGGGGGTCAGCCTTTGGAAACCCCGTCTAGCTGTTTTGAGAGATAGGCCACTGGCCTTGGCCAGGGTCCTACAGTCTGGGTTAAAACTCCAACTGCCATTTTTCTTTTTCTGACACATGGGGTGTAAAGGGTTTTGTCAGGTCAGATAGCCCCAGGGCTGGGGTCGACATGAGTTTTTCTTTTAGCTCATGAAAAGCTTGCTGCTGTAGGTTGTAATGGATGTAGCTCATCTAATCTATCTTTTTATTAACTGTCACCCACTAAAATTTTGACTTAAACCCTGTTACTATTTGATTTCAAGCTTTAAATTGATCTGGTATTCCTTGCAGGGCTCCAATTGCATCTAAATAGATGTGAGAGTTGAAAGGCCTATAAGGGGCTTCTCTCGCTTTACAATGTCTTATTTTTTCTCCCTCTGGTTGATGAAATGCCAGGATGAAAGGGATAGTCAAATGGACTAAAGCACAAGTGCCACTCTAGTTATTTGGCAGAGTGAGTAAAGGTGCACCACAATACCACCACACATCCACTCAGGGATGAACAAGGGTTGACTGATTGATAAGCTCTTGAAAATTCTTAAGCTCATCACATCCCTTCAGGTCTCCAAGAATGCTAAGTTTCCTCCCTGTCATGAGAGGCACAAAATGAACTTTATGTTGGGAGATGGAAGCTGGATGGTCCTCAGGCTGACCCACAGGATGCTGGACTTCAGGCTATAGCAGATAGAGCTTGGCATGACTTACTACTCCAGGCTGTAGAATCCTGGAAAAGGCCTACTGTGCAGCCTATGCCTGGTCGACTGGGGGACCACCTTAGTGGAAGGGGGACAATTTAGACCTCTGGTCTGCCATGTGCACAAGCATAACAATTGCTTTTGTTTAGCATATAGATGCAATATTTGATCCATTTTAACCTGGCATCTGCATCTTGGTATCCTATCTTTATTTCTAAAGTTTGTTTTAAGTCTTTAACATCTATGATCCTCTAGTAAAATGAATGTATGATTTTAGGAAATTACAAAAACTGGTTGAGGCAGTCCATCCTTGCTCTTTAGTGGTCCACAGAATGTTGGACCAACTACGACATAAAAGCTCTACATTGGGGGGCAAGACTCCTGGTTGGCATTAGAGTCTTTATCGAAATCTCCCCAGATTAACTGGTCCTAGTTTACTAATGCCCAGTCTGAGGAGAGTCCGGAGGGAAAGAAGTACTTTTCTGAAGTTGAAAACTGTCTTTGACTTGGCAAGTGTCCACAGGGTATAACAAGGCAAGCATTAGTTGCAATAGTTTGAGGTGAAATTGACTTGGTTATGTTAATAACTAGATGATTAACAATAGAACGAGGAAAGGGGAAAGAGTAATAGAATAGACAAAAAGAGTTAAATTTTTCTTAGCTTTAGTTTGGTAGGGTTTTCCCCTGGGACCATGGCCCACGACTCTGGAGGGGGTGGCACTTTCTTGACTTGGGTGTGATGAGTCCATCCTTTTTTTTTTTTTTTTTTTTTTTTTTGCTGTACAAACAGCAGTCTTGGTGGTTAGCAGCACAAGGTAGGGTCCTTCCCAGGCTGGCTCGAGTTTTTCTTCTTTTCACCCTTTGATGAGAATGTGATCTTCAGGCTGGTGCTGGTTAACTGGCAATTCTAGGGGTGGTACATGTACTAAAAGACTTTTAGTTTTTGAGAAAAGAGAAAGTGGAAGATAAACCAAGTGTATAATTTTTAAGCATTTGATCTTTTGTTTTAAATGTGGGGACCTTGGCAGTGGACTTTATGGTCCTCAGTGCCTTTTTACTGAGAAACTTCCTTTAGCACCTATTTTTATTAGTTTTTAAACCAAAGAAAGCCAAATATCATTTTACATTTAACAATGCTTTTTGTATGCTTTTTATACCAGATAAGCTAAATTTTACCTTTATAATCATGTGTTATTAATGTTAAACCTAATTTTAATAAAACCTTGTAGACATATTTATCCAATTTTTAATGTTTAACCATAAGGTAAGATTTTATAGACTCTTTTTAACCCTTTATAATTTTTGTTAAAGAGCGGGTTGGTACTTTAAGAAAAACCTGATATGCCTTTAATGTCCAGTTTACAGAAAAACTGGATGATACCTCTTTAACTTTAGCCAATATTTACACACAGAATTTTCTTTCCAATTAACATTTTAAAACTTGATTAAACCTTTAAAACAAAATATACATATTCTTAACCTTAACATTTTAATGTAGGTAAAAATTATATTCTTATGCCTCCTTATAATTCTTTTACCAAAGGTAAATTTTATTTTCGTTATACACCTTGCACATAAACTTTTTTTTTGTTTTTGTTTTTTGTTTTAGTTTTACATTCAGGAGGCCTAGTTAATTTTAAATTATACAACATTTCTTGCATAAATTCTTTTTCTATAACATTTTTCTCTTTCACAACTTTCACAGACAATTCTTCGACATGCTTTAACTTTCTGACTTATTACAAATATTTCTTTCTTTAAACAACCAGTTAATTTATTTCAGGACAAGAAATTACCATATAATACTCTTTTTATATAAATTTTCCCCCCTTTTTTTCCTTTTTCTTTTTTTTTTTTCCTCTAAAGGAATAGTGCCATACTTTAAGAATTTTGAGTTAGTAAGCTACTTTTTTGCTTTTTTGATTTAGGATAGTTCTGAACTGAACTAGTGAGGTGTGCTTACAGTGAGGTTTCTTCTAAAAGTTATTTTTTTTTTTTTTGCTTTCTTTATGTTAGCAAAGCAGTTGCTGCTACAGATTGAATGCACTTGGGCCATCCACGGGTTACTGGGTTAAGGATTTTTGATAAGAAGGCTTCAGTGCTTTCAGGATACGCCCTTGTTTACACTGACAACAAAGTAGTATTGGAGCATTATAGGGTGACAGAGAATACCTTCAATTATCAATTACAGGTTTTTAATTTACCTTGGCTTTTAAAGGAATAGGGTACATTTTCTTTCTTTTTTTTTTTCTTAACTACTTGTATATATCTCTTTCTTTCTCTCTTTGACTTTCCATTTGCCTCTGTCTCTTCCTCTCTCTCTTCTCTGTCTCTCTCTCTCTCTGCCTCTCTTATGCTGCGGTTCTCTCAACCACTGTGGAGAGATCTAAAACCAGCTGTAACCAAGCATCTATGTATGGAAACTGGTCTGAATGCCTTGGCTTTACAGGTTACCTTGTACCATACCTTTGAAACAAGGGACCTATCCAGGCTTCCTTCTGATGGCCACCCCACCTCTAATGCTGGCCAGCCTATTTTACACAAAGTTTAAAGTTTTCCTGGTGTCATAGCACTCCATAGTCTCCCTTAAATCCTTTCTTGAAATTTTTCAACATAGTTTCTAGTAGTGTGGGCTTGTGCCTGATCCATGTTTCTTTAAGACAAAATGACACGCTCACACCACATGCACACCACAAAACAAAGAATGGGTAAAAAGGACACACACACACTTTTGCAGTTTACACCAAACCAAAATCAAAACCAAAATCAGAGTATCCAGATATCCAAGCCAAGTCAAAACCAGAGCCAAAGCATCAAGCAATCCAAGTCAAGTCAACAACAAAAACCAAAGTGCCAGTACAGGCACATCGTGGGTGATCAGGCCATGATTCCACTCAAATAGAGTAGGCAGGTTCCCTAGACCAGTCCTGTCAAGCAATTCAAACCAAATCAAAACCAAAAGCAAAACCAAACCAAAGCACTGATAAAGGCTTGCCGTGGGTGATCAGGCCATGCTTCCACTCAAATGGAGTGGGCAAGTTCCCAAGACTAGTCTTACCAAGTTCCAGATGTCTGGACTCCAAGTACCACTTCCTTCCTAGTGTTCAGTCACTGCGTTGACCCTCCATGGGGGCCTGCCACATATTGCTCTGGCACAGTGTCCCACTGGGGCAAATGCCTACCTGGGAGCGCTTTCAGGATCCACGTTGCTCGGGCTGGTCAGAGTCCTCTGTAGGGATGTTTCATAGGGCAGGCTTAAGCCACTTAAGGAGCTGCCTTGACCATCCACCAATCACCTGACTTCTCGGTCAGGGAACCAAGAAATGTAGCAAGATTAGCCGCAGACAAAACTCCTCAGACATCGAGTTAAAGAAAGAAGGGGTTTATTTGGCTGGGAACATCAGCAAGACTCCTGTCTTAAGAGCTGAGTTCCCTGAGTGAGCAATTCCTGTCCCTTTTAAGGACTCACAACTCTAAGGGGATCTGTGGGAGAGGGTCCTGACTGATGGAGTCAGCAGGGGGTACATGACTGGGGGCTGCATGCACTGGTGATCAGATTGGAACAGAACAGGACAGGGATTTTCACAGTGCTTTTCCATGCAATGTCTGGAATCTATAGATAACATAACTGGTCAGGTAAGGGGTCGATCTTTAACTACCAGGCCCAGGGCGCAGTGCTGGGCTGTCTGCCTGTGGATTTCATTTCTGCCTTTTAGTTTTTACTTCTTCTCTCTTTGGAGGCAGAAATTGGGCATAAGACAATATGAGGGTTGGTCTCCTCCCTTAATACAATATGTATATGTATAGAAGTATGTAGAAACATATGTATAAGTTTCTATCTATGTGCATATATGTAGTTACATACAGGTATATGTATATAAGATGTATAGAAACCATGTAGAAGGAAACTTTTGCAATATAATAAAGAATATTTATGAAAAATTCACAGGTAGCATCATACTCATGGGTAAAAGACTAAAATCTTTCACCATGGAATCATGGATAAGATAAAAACACTCTATTTTCTCACTGTTACTAATTATACTGGAAATTCTGTGAGCCTAATTAGGCAAGAATAAGAAATAAAAGACATCCAGATTGGAAAAATAGAATTCAAGCTATATTCACAGGAGACATGATCTTGTACATAGAAAACTTCAAATAATCCACAAAAATATTATGAGTTAAGGAAATTTAGCAAAATTGCAGAATATAATTGACAACTCAAAAATCAGTAATGTTTTCACATACCAAAGATGAGCAATCTAAAAAGGCAATTAAGAAAATACATTCAAGTCCAAAAATTCCAAGTAATAGCTTATGAAAGAATAAATTTAATAAATAAATTGAAAGAGTTATAGACTGGAAATTACAAAACATTGCTGACAGAAACTGGAGAAGATTTAAATAAATTGAAAGGCATCTCTTGTTCATAAATTGGAAGACTTAATGTTGTTAATTAGCAATATTGTCCAAAATGATCTACACATTCAGTGTAATCTTAATTAACATATCCATGCCATTTTGTGCAGAAATGGAAAAGGTAATCTATAATTCCAGTTGGAATCCAAATAGCCAAAATTACTTCAAAAAATAGTAAATCTGAAGAACTCAAGTTTCTTGATCTTAAAACTTACTACAGAACTATAGTTATCAAAACAATGTGATACTGGGCATAAGAATAAATATATAGAAGAGTAGAAAGAAATTAAGAGTCAGAAATAAAGCTATACATCTGTTGCCAACCAATTTTGAACAAAGGTTACAAGACCGTTCAATGAGGAAATAATTGTATCTTCAACATATGGTTCTGGGAATATTGGATGTCCAAAAGCAGAACAATGTGTTTGGACCTCTACCTCACACTATATACAAGTTAATTCAAAGTAGATTAATAGCCAAAAAAGTAAAACAATGAAGCTCAGAAGAAAATATAAACATAATCTTCATGACCTTTAATTTGGCAATGAATTCCCTGATATGACACCAAAAACATGAACAACAAAAATAAAAAGTAGATAAATTGGGCTTCATGAAAATTAAAAACATTTGGCCTCAAAAGTCATTAACAAAAGTAAAAAAAAAAAAAAAAAAAGGCGTATGGATTTGCAAAGAGTATTTGCAAATCATTTATCTGATAACAATACGAGAAAAAACTAAATTAAAAAATGGACAATGAAATTAGCTGGGTGTGGTGGCCTAGGCCTGTAGTCTAGGCTACTAGGGAGGCTGATGCAGGAGAATTATTCGAACATGAGAGATGGAGGTTGCAATGAACATAGATCATGCCACAGCACTCCACCCTGGGTGACAGAGCAAGACTCCATTAAAAAAATAAAATAAAAAGACAAATAACTTGTAGAGAGATTTTGCAGAAGAAGATATACAAGTTGCTAACAGGTACATGAAAAGATGCTCTACATTCTTAGTCATTAAGAAAATGCAAATCAAAACTACAAAGATACTACTTCACACCTGTGATGGCTAATACTGTCAACTTGATTGGATTGAAGAATGCAAAGTATTGTTCCTGGGTGTGTCTGTGAGGGTGTTGCCAAAGGAAATTAACATTTGAGTCAATGGGCTGGGATAGGCAGACCCACCTTTAATCTGGTGAGCACAATCTAATCAGCTGCCAGCAAATATAAAGCAAGTAGAAAAACTTGAAAAGGCAAGACAGGTCTAGCCTACCAACCTACATCAATCTCTCATGCTGGATGCTTCCTGCCCTCAAATATTGGACTCCTAGTTCTTCAGCTTTGAGACTCGGGCTGGCTATCTTTCCTCCTCAAGCTTGCAGACAGCCTATTGTGGAAACTTGTGATCATATAAGTTAATAAACTCCCCATATATACATACACACACACTAATAAGATATATAAATTATATGTATATATGCATATGAATATATACATATATCAATAATAAACTCCCTATATATATACATATACACTAATAGGATATGTACATATTTACATATACATACATATTTGTGTGTGTGTGTATATATATGGAAAGTTTATTAACTTATATGATCACATGTTTCCACAATAGGATGTCTGCAAGCTTGAGGATCAAGGAGAGCCAGTCTGAGTCTCAAAACTAAGAAATAGGAGTCCAGTGTTTGAGGGCAGGGAGCATCCAGCACAAGAGAAAGAGGTAGGCTGGGAGACTAGGCCTGTCTTGCCATTTCATAGGGATATATGCATATATACATATGTATAGATCCTATTACTTCTGTTGCTCTAGCGAACCCTGACTAATACAGATTTTGGTACCATGAGCGGTTCTAGAGAACAGAATATTAGAGATGGAGTTCTTTCATTGATTTTGAGGTTTCTGGAGTTAGCTGCTTAATACGATTAGACCCAAAAATGCTAAGGACTTTACTTTTAATAGTATGGAGAACACTGATAGTTCTTGGTGTGAACTGTTTAGAGAGTTGTGCACAGTAAGTGCATTTGGCACTCTTGGCTTACTGTTCCTGAGAGGCAAGGAGTTTAGTGACTCTATACATAATACCTTTGACCATATATGGAGAACCAAGAAGCATAATGAAGCTGATTGGTTGCTCCTAAGTTCAATGGACAAAATGATGAAAGAAAACGATGAGCTCAGAGTTTCTGTCTCCTGGCTTGAGAAGCAGATAGTGAGCCTCAAATCTACTAAGACTGCACTAAGTGAGAGTTTTGTCTCCTCTAGGGAAAAGAGCTGAAACTGTGGAAAATAAAGCACAAGCTCTTGTCATGCAAGTGGCTGACCTGCAGCAAAAGGTGCATGTGCAGCCTTACCATGGTATTCCTACAAGTGAAATTGATAGGAAGATTCCTGCATTCCTACTTAATTTATATAAGAAGGAAATATCTAGGTTTAATGGACAAAGAACTAATTTGAGCTATAAAAACAGAGAATCATGGCTCCTCAATCAATTTCCAGACTTCAGTCAGAGGAGCAGAGGAGAATTTTAATAAAGTGGATAGGATGACCCGTTCTGTGGACACCACACAGCCTCTTTCCCAAGCTACCCCTGTCCTTGCCCAATGGGCCCATGAACAAAGTGGTTATGGTGGCAGGGGTGGAGGTTATGCTTGGGCTTAGCAACATGGACTTTCACTCACCAAAGCTGACCTGGGTACAGCCACTGCTAAGTGTTCAATTTGCCTGCAGCAGATACAAACACTGAGCCCTCAATATGGCACCATTTCCTGGGCTGATCAACCAGCTACCTGGTGGCAGGTTAATTATTTGGACCTCTTCCATCATGGAAAGGGCAAAGGTTTGCCTCACTGGTATAGACACTCTGGATATGGGTTTGCTTATCTGGCATGCAATGCTTCTGCCAAGACTCATCTGTGGACTCACAGAATGCCTTATCCACCGTCATGGTATTTCATAGAGTATTGCCTCTGACCAAGGCACTCACTTTATGGCTAAAGCTGTGCAGCAGTGGGCTCACGTTCATGGAATTCAATGGTCTTTCCATGTTCCCCATTATCATGAAGCAGCTGGATTGATAGAAAGGTGAAATGGCCTTTTGAAGTCGCAATTACAATGCCAACTAGGTGACAATACTTTGCAGGTCCGGGGCAAAGTTCTTCAGAAGGCTATGTAGTCTCTGAATCAGCCTTCGATATGTGGTACTACTTCTCCTATAGCCAGGATTCATGGGTCCAGAAATCAAGAGGTGGAAGTGGCACCCCTCACAACCACCCCTAGTGATCCCCTCCCAAAATGTTTGCTTCCTGTTCCTGCACATTATGTCCTGCTGGACTAGAGGTCTTAGTTTCAGAAGGAGGAATGCTGCCACCAAGAGACACAACAATGATTTCATTAAACTGGAAGTTAAGATTGCCACCTGGACACTTTGGGATCCCCCTACCTTTAAGTCAACAAGCCACGGAGAGAGTTACAGTGTTGTCTGGGCTTACTGACCTGGACTATCAAGATGAAATCAGTCTATTATTCCTTATGAAGTTAAGGAAGAGTATGCATGGAATAGAGGAGATTCATTAGGGCATTTCTTAGTATTACCATGCTCTGCTATGAAGTTCAATGTTAAAGTACAACAGCCCCATCCAGGCAGGACTACAAATGGCCCAAACCCCTCAGGAATGAAGGTTTGGGTCAGTTCACCAGCAGGACCTGCTGAGATGCTTGTTGAAGGCAAAGGGAATACAGAATGGGTAGTAGAAGAAGATAGTCATCAATACCAGCTACAACTACGTGACCAGCTGCAGAAAGAGGAATGTAACTGTCATGGGTATTTTCTCCTTTTGTTAAAAACATGTTTATGCGTGTATACCCTTGTACTAAGAAAATATCTTCTTTTTATTTTGTTTTCCTTTATCATGTGACATAGATTTATCTACTTCATGTCAGCATTTAAGCATCGTTGACTTTATGTAATAGTATTTGGGTTGGGGATTGGTATATTTCCGGTTGTACAAAGGATGGTTGTATTATGTTATGCATAATTATAACTTTATTATTGTCTTTACTTGAACATCATGTATAATCTCAGGAGATGTTCATGGGTTCAAGTTGACAAGGGCCGGACTTGTGATGGTTAACACTGAGTGTCAACTTGATTGGATTGAAGGATACAAAGTATTGTTCCTGGGTGTGTCTGTGAGAGTGTTGCAAAGGAGATTCACATTTGAGTCAAATGAGCTTGGGAAGGCAGACTCATCCTTAATCTGGTGGGCACAATCTAATCAGCTGCCAGCAAATATAAAGCAGGCAGAAAAACATGAAAATGCAAGACTGGCCTAGCCTCTCAGCCTACATCTTTCTCCCGTGCTGGATGCTTCCTCCCCTCAAACATCAGACTTCAAGTTCTTCAGTTTTGAGACTCGGACTGGCTCTTCTTGCTCCTCAAGCTTGTAGACAGCTTATTGTGGGACCTTGTGATTATTTAAGTTAATAATAAACTCCCATATCGATCTATCTATCTATCTAGTTATTAATAAACTCCCATATCTATCTATCTATCTATCTATCTATCTATCTATCTATCTATCTATCTGAGATACATACAGAACTAATGTATATATCCTATTAGTTCTGTCTCTTTTCTGAACACCAACTAATACAACACCTAATACTGTGGGTATGATGGAAAAAAATCAAGAATAACAAATGCTGGCAAAAATGGGCACAAATTAGAACTCTTGTACACTGATGGTAGAAATGTAAATTGTGTCAGCTGATGTGAAAAACAGTTTTGTGGTTCCTTAGAAAGTTAAATATAAAATTACCATATAACCTAGTAAGTCCATTTCTGCCAATATACTCAAAAGAATTAAAAGCAAGTGCTCAAAGAAATACATATATGCCCAGTTCATAGCAACATTAGTCACAGGAGCCAAAAGTTAGCAATAGCCCAAACATCCAGCAACACATGAATCAATAAACAAATTAAGATACACAGATAACAACGCTCATCCATAAAAAGCAGATAAACTGCTAACAGATGTTACAATATAGATTAATCTGAAAAACATTATGCTAAGTTAATAAAGCCAGGCACAAATGTTTAAACACCATATAAATTTATTTATATGAAATATTCGGAATAGATAAATTCACAGGGACAAAACACAAATTAAACACAGATTGATGATTTCCAGTTGCCAAGGGGAGAGACGGAATGTGGAGCAACTGCTTAGTGACTATGGAGTTTCCTTTGACACGATAAAAATCTTTTGTAATTGAGTAGAGGTGATTATTGCACCAAATTAAATATACAAAATGCCACTGAATTGTTTAAGATGATTTCTTTTATGGTATATCAACTTCATCTAAAAAACAAAACAAAACAATAAAAGCAATTGGGAGAAAATCTCAAGCTCCACTCACCATAACAGCCCATTTACCAATAGTTGGATCCTTCTGTATTCACTTCTGTTAGCAAAGATGAACTTTCTTTGCTGTCATTGAAGGCCACACTCTCTCCTTGTGTACCAAGTGCTTTGTTATTTATTCAAGGTCAGTTCCTCTGTCATTATCACTTTACTTTCCTGGATCACAACCTTTCCCTCTACTGGATTATTTCCATCAGGATTTGAGAGGCTAACTTTTGGCTTGGCACAGTGGCTCATGCCTATAATCCCAACACTTTGGGAGATCGAGGCAGGCAGATCATGAGGTCAGGAGATCGAGACCATCATGGCTAACACAAATAAACCCATCTCTACTAAAAATACAAAACATTAGCCGAGCATGTTGGCATGTGCCTGTAGTCCCAGCTGCTGGGGAGGCTGAGGCAGGAAAATTGCTTGAACTCGGGAGGCGGATGTGGAGAGCCGAGATCACACCACTGAACTCCAGCTTGGGTGACCGTGTAAGACTCCATCTCAAAAAAAAAAAAAAAGAAAAAGAAAAAAAAGAGGCTAACTTTTTTCTATTCAAAAGTTTTATTTAAATATGCAAAGAAAAAGGCTTAGACTCACATTTTCACCCTTTCATCCATTCCTTTGCTTCCCTTGACAAAAAAACTTTATCTATGAAAATTAAATAAATAGCTCATACTATCTCCTATTATTTTCCTTATATGTTCCATTAAACTTCTTATAATTAGGTTTTAATCCCTGTTACTTGAATATAACCACAATTATTATTGCTAACCAGTAAAAACCATGTTTCTAAAAGCTATGCTCACTTCTCAAGCCTCATCTAATCTGACCCTTCAGTAGTGCCCGATATAGTCGATCACTCTGTTCTCTTTCTTCACTTGGCTTTCAAAAGAGCTAGATTTTATTCCACTTTTCCTTGACGCTTTTTTTAGCCTTCTCTTTTGTATACCACCATCTCCTAATATGGGTGAGCTTTTATGGTCACTTTCTGGACAGCTCTTCCTTATCTGCACTAATTCCTAGGGAGAATTCTTCCAGTCTCACCCATGTGAAGGACTCCCACATTTCAGTCTGAAGTCTTAACCTCTCTCCTCAGTTCCCATTGTATATGTTCACCTGAATACATAAAGATATGCGTGAATTTCTAGTAAGCAACTTATATTAATATATTTGAACTGGTGACCTGAACTTTTTTCCCAAATTGATGATCCCTCTTATCATTCCATTTCAGTGAGGACAAATTCATCTTTCTAATTGCTTGGAACAAAATCTTAGGATGATCTTGCATGGTTATTATGATCATATCTTATTTTTAGTGTCAACATTTTCTACTAGTTATATCTTCAAAATATATCCAGAATTCAACTAGTTCTTTCCACTGTCACAGCTTTCCCTCTGACTTAAACAAACATAATAAAGTGGGAAATATATCCAACCCCTTCATGAGTGGGGAACTGGAGTGTGGGTGATGGAGCTAGCTGGCCGCTTAGGCACCTGCAAAACAGCAAAAATCCACCAATTAGAACCCATTGCCCTCAACCTCTCACAAGAGAGAGCACACAGGTGAGTGGGTGCAGGAGCCAGGGCAAGCGCTTTTGGATGCTGACTGAAACAAAACTCTCTGTGCGGGCCCCATGTCAGCATCAAGCAGAAAGTACCCATGACCCCTGAAGCCCCAAAGAGTGTTTTACAGTGCTCTTTAACTTTCCCATCTGGCCCAAATTTTCCGTATCCAGTCTAACATTGATGGGCATTTGGGTTGGTTCAAGTCTTTGCTATTGTGAATAGTGCTACAATAAACACATGTGTTCATGTGTCTTTATAGTAGAATGATTTATAATCCTTTGGGTATATACCCAGTAAGGTGATTGCTGGGTCAAATTGTATTTTTGGTTCTAGATCCTTGAGGAATCACCACACTGTTTTCCACAATGGTTGAACTAATTTACACTTTCATCAATGTAAAAGCATTCATATTTCTCCACATCTTCTCCAGCATCTATGGTTTCCTGACTTTTTAATGATTGCCATTCTAACTGGTGTGAAACGATATCTCATTGTGGTTTTGATTTGCATTTCTCTAATGACCAGTGATGATGAACTTTTTTCATATGTTTGTTGGCTGCATAAATGTCTTCTTTTGAAAAATATCTGTTCATATCTGTTGTCCACTTTCTGATGGGGTTGTTTGTTTTTTTCTTGTAAATTTGTTTAAGTTCCTTGTAGATTCAGGGTATTAGCCCTTCGTCAGATGGATAGATGGCAAAAATGTTCTCCCATTCTCTAAGTTGACTGTTCACTCTGATGATAGTTTCTTTTTCTGTGCAGAAATGCTTTAGTTACATTAGATCTCATTTGTCAGTTTTGGCTTTTGTTACCATTGCTTTTGGTGTTTTAGTCATGAAGTCTTTGCCCATGCATACCCAACTTCAAACTGTACTATAAGGCTACCATAATCAAAACAGCACGGTACTGGAACCAAAACAGATATATAGACCAATGGAACAGAACACAGGCCTCAGAAATAACACCACACATCTACAGCCATCTGATTTTTGACAAACCTGACAAAAACAAGTAATGGGGAAAGGATTCCTTACTTAATAAATGGTGTTGGGAAAACTGGCTAGCCATAGGCAGAAAACTGAAACTGGACCCCTTCCTTACACCTTATACAAAAAAAACTCAAGGTTGATTAAATATTTAAACATAAATCCTAAAACCATGAAAACCCTAGAAGAAAACCTAGGCAATACCATTCTGCTTCCCTTTTAAACATAAGTTCCGATTTTAAACCATATATTTGTGACTGAATAAAACGGAATGGTTTTAGGAGCACCTAAGTCCCCTCCTGAAGGTTTTGCTGCTTAGAATTTTTTTCTACCAGATACCCTAAATCATCTCTCCCAAGTTCAAATTTCCATAGATCTCTAGGGCAGGGGCAAAACATTGCCAGTCTCTTTGTAAGAATCACCTATACTCCAGTTTCCAATAACTTCCTTATCTGCAAGACCGCCTCCACCTGAGTTCATTGTCCCTATCACTATCAATATTTTAGTCAAAGACATTCAACAAGTTTCTAGGAAGTTCCAAACTTTCCCAGATCTTCCTATCTTCCTGTCTTCTTCTGAGCTCCCCAAATTGTTTCAATCTCTGCCTGTTACCCAGTTCCAAAGTTGCTTTCATATTTTTGGGTGTCTTTACAGCAGTTCTTCACTAGCTGGTACCAATTATCTGTATTAGTCTGTTCTCATGCTGCTAATAAAAACATACTTGAGGCTGGCTAATTTACAATGAAAAAGAGGTTTGATGGACCTACAGTTGCACATAGCTGGGGAGACCTCACAATCTTGGTGAAAGGCAAATGAGGAGCAAAGGCACTTCTTACATAACAGCAGGCAAGAAAGCATGATAAAATAGAAAAAGTCCATTATAAAACCATCAGATATTGTGACAACTCACACACTATCATGAGAACAGCATGATGATAGCTGCCCCCATGATGAAATTACCCTCCACTTGGGTCCCTCCCATGACACATGGGGATTATGGGAACTACAATTCAAGATGAGATTTGTGTGGGGATACAGCCAAATCATATCAGAGACAAGCTCTTATTGTCTAGTCACTATAGATTAAAATTATCTAGGCATTATAAATTAAAAAAATAAACTTAATAAAACTCTATTATTGCTTCAAGGATCTTTCTGGCAAGAAGCAAATGAATAAAGAAAAACATAATCAAATGCAATGTAGTAGGCATTATGACAGACATGTTTGCAGGTTTCTGCAATGTTCATAGAAGAAGTCCCTAAGTCAGTTATGTTCAGGAGTTGCTTACTGCTGGAAATAAAAATTTTCTCTTTAGTATGTACAGTGCACTCAAGAGCAATAGATATTTATTGACTGAAGTTTTGTAATCTCATGTTAGCATCCATAACATCACTATTTATTATACTGAGTTGTGAGAAATTAGACTGAATCTTTACTATTCCCTGGGCAATTCCTGCAAGTTTGTTTTCTAAAACAGTCTACCACCAGCTTTTTATATTTTATTTGTGATTTAAAAAGCTAAGTAAAATGTAGAAAAACTTGAGGTAACTTAAAATTGCAGCTAGTTGTATAAAATAAAAGCATTTGAAGATATCCTAACTTTAAAAACACCACTTCTGTGTTTTTAAAGACAATCCAGAATTGCTTTTGCTTTCAAAAGCTTTTAAATTGTTTTTCAAAAGCTTTTAGGTTTGAAAATCCCAATTATTTATTAAAAATTTTCAAAATACGTTAATATATTTTTAAAGGATTCATACAGCTTACACTTAACAGGAATTCTAATTTTATTTTGCATAATGAAGTGTTTACAAGGCAAATATAAAACGTATCACCTACTCATGGAGGTCAAGAGTGGATACTGATCTAGGGATATTATGAAATCATCATGATCCCCATGTGAAGGTTGCTTAAATACCAATTTTTACAAAACTGTCAGTTTATGCATTACTTTGTGATATATGTGATTATTTGTGGTTTTTCATTTGTGTGTATACCCTGAATGTTGACAGATAAGAAGAGTATTTCAAAAGATTTAAATTACTTCCTCTCTGCTATAAACCCTGCATCCTAAAATATACAGAGATGGAAGGGTAGATGACTCAGGAAAACAAATTGGAACCTCTGTCATTGCTGTGAGCCCAGACTTGCCTGAGGACTGCACCAAATTAAGTGTCTGTAAAAGAGATTCTAATATCTAATGTGGAAGCAAATTGTATTAGAAATGTTTATCACTGATGTGCTATTGATATATGCTTCCTCCTTTGGAATTAGCCAGAACTTGGGATTAAGTGACAAAAAAATGAGGAAAAAACAAATAGAATGTTAGCTTTCTAACATTTATTATCAAAACATTTAGAAATTTGAAAAGGAACTACTTTATTTGAAAATGTATTTTATACTAAGCTTTACTTTATTTTAAAATATGAAATATCTAATTAAAAACATGTGCTAAGTATTTGCCTATAAGCAATCACCTACTTATTCAAATGTATCCTTATGCTTCATAGAGCACTTTGAGCTGGGCAGAAAGGCTAGAAAAAAAAATAAGTAAACGCAGGTTGTACCCTCAGAAGGCTTATTAGCTGGGAGGAAAAAATACAGTTATACAAAGTAGCACAGCACAAGATAAAAGTGAAGAGAGCTACCAGCAAGTTTTAGATGAAGAAACACGACCTAAAGTCTTTTATATCTGTATGAGCTTCAGGTTAAAAGTCACCTCCTTAGTCTCTCCTCGCTTACTGTATACTAATTTACATCTATATTTAATTACTGAATTTGGGTAATGCACTATACGTTTTTTAGATGTACGCTGTCATTTGACTGTGTCCTCCATAAAACATGTGTTGGAAACAACTCTTAATGCAATATTGTTGGGAGGAGAAACCTAATGGGACATATTTAAGTCATGAGAGTGGAGTCCTCATGAATGGATTCATGTCTATTATAAAATAACCTGAGGCTGCCCATTTGGTCTCTTGCTTTATTTCACTCTCTTTTTGACCTCCCACCATAGAATGACATATCAAGAAGGCCCTTACCAGATGCCAGCCTTTTGATCTTGGACTCACAAGCCTCCAAAATCATGAGCCAATAAATTTCTGTTTATTATAAATTATACAATCTCAGATATTCTGTTATAGTAATAAAAAATAGACACAGAAAATTGGTACCAAAAAGTTGGGCTATTTTTACAACAAATAGCTGAAAATGTGGAAGTGGTTTTGGAAGTGGGTAATGGATAGTGCCTGGAATAATTGGAGAAGCAGGCTAGAAAAATGTCTAGATTGTTTTAAACAAAGCATTAAGGGCAATTCTGGTGAGAGCAATTCAGAAGAAGAGCTTTAGGGAAAGTCTGAAATTTCTTATAAATTATATAAGTTGTCATAATCAGAATGCTGGTAGAAAATGAGATCTCAGATGGAAAACAAATATATTTCTGGAACCTATAATAAAGGTCTTTTTTGTTGCAGAGGACTTGGCTGAATTGTGTCAATGCTCCAGGACTTCATGAAAGACAGATTTTAGGAGTAACAAGCTAAGATTTCTGGAGAAAGAAATTTCTAATTATGTGTGACTTTGTTTAACTATGTTCAGTAACATTCAAGAGGAGAGAAATTACTTAAAGACAGACTTTATAAGTAAAAAGAAAATAAAGTGAAAATGTTGGGAAAACTCTCAGGCTGGTCAAGTAAAGATTAAAAATACATACTCAGGAGAAAATGCTAAATGTGTTTCCAAGAGACCATTTGTTAAAGAGATTAATAATGAAAATATGAAGAAAGCTATGTTTTATTCAGCCAAACAAAGGGAGAATTAGAGCAAAAGCATTTCAGAGATGTTTAAGGCAAACTAGGATATTGACAGAAAGTTTGCCAGAGAGGTGCCCATAGCACCCCAGCATTGGCTGCTCTATGCTGCTTCAAGTCACTGCTTTGAGCATTTAGTGCTCCTTGGCCACCACAGCAATGGCTCAAGCCAGCCCAGTATGGCTGGGGCCACCATTCCAGAAGACTTAAGCAGTGAACCTTAAGAGTGTCGACGTGGTGCTAATTCTGAAAGATGGAAGAATGTAAGAGCTGTGGAGGCGTAGCTTTCCCACCTAGATTTTAAAGGCTGTCTCAGACAGAGAATTATCACAGTGGCAGGGCCACGTCAGCGACTCCTCCCTAGGGAGTCACTTAGTGAAGCCATGGGAGTGAAGCCACCTCCAAGACCTCAGAATTGTAGAGCTACCAGTGTGTAACTCTAACCCAAGAAAGTTGCAGGGATAATATTTCAACCTTTGAGAGCTACTGCATGGGCTGACTTCAGCAAAACCTAGGGGTGGGGCTGCCTCAGTCTTTGGGGGCCTGGCCCCAACCCCAGTATGCCCAGAACGCCAGACAAGGAGTCAAGGAAGATTATTCTGGAGCTTTAAGAGTCAGTTTTGCTTTTCCTGTTGGGTTTTGGAGTTACTGGGAAACTGTTAATTATTTCATTTTTTCCCTTTTGGAATGAAAATGTCTATTCTACACCTGGTCCACCATTGTTATTTTCGAAATAGATAACTTGTTTAATTTCATAGGCTTACAGCTGGAAAGGAGTTTTCTTCACTGTGATGTATGCCTTGAGTTTCACCCATATCTGATTTAAGATGAGATTTCAAACTTTTGACTTTTGAGGTGGTGCTGGAACCATCGCAGTTAAGACTTTGAGTGTCTCAAGATGAAATGAAAGCATTTTACATTTGAGAACTACATGAATGTTGAGGCCAGAGACAGAATGCCATAGTTAGGATGTGTCTCCCAAAAAGCATGTGTTGGAAACTAAATCCCCAATGCAACAACGTTGGGAGGTGGGGCCTAATGGGAAGTGTTTAGGACATAAAGGTGGACCTCTCATGAATGTATTAATGGCTATTGTAAAAGGGCCTGAGGCTGCAATTTGGATCTCTTGCTGACTCTTGCTCTCCGTTTGCCATTTCACATGAGATAATGTAACAAGAAGGCCCTTGCATGATGCAAGCCTCTTGATGTTGGACTTGGACTTCCCATTCTCCAAAATGAGCCAAAAAAATTATATTCATTATAAATTACCCAATCTCAGACATTCTGTTATAGTAGCACAGAGAAGACTAAGACAGTTTATAAATTTACCCATAAATAAAATTACATATTGTTAAATGTTAGTAAGGTTCTAACATACAAAATTATTTCTTATGACTTTAGCATCCTTAAACATATACATTATCTCTTTCCAGAAGTTCACTCCCATGATAAACATATCCTGCTGTCAAGCTCACAGTCATATAATACTGCTGGATTTCATTATAATTATCTTTGCAGAACTCAGTGTAAACAGTTTATCTTGTGGGATATCTATACTCATTCCTCAAGACTGGATTAAATTCCCACGTATTTCACATAATACCCTATGTTTGTTCATATTACAATACTTTTCACACTCTATCCACAGTTTTAAATTTATTTGTCTGAACTATCACTAGATAGTGTGCTTCATCTAGGTATAGAATCTTTTCTGTTTATCAAAGATATTTTAGTCCATAGCTAAGTTCATGGCACATAATAAATACACAAAAGTAATTATTAAATTTAAAGATTTTTTTCCAATTATCCATATGTGCATATGTAGAACGCACACAAACAACTGAATATTCAAACATTGGTGCAGACTCTATTACATGATATCCATTATATGTATATTAAAAAAGGATAACACCTGTGTTCAGAGACTGAAGGTATAAGTGAAAGAGATGTACTCATAATTTTTAATATGAAAAATCTGTAGTATTGTGAGTTTTTTACATGAGGTTTATTCTTATGAAAAATGTTGAAAATAAACAAATGATTAAAATATTTTAGATGATATGGTTTTATTAATAGAAAAAAATTTCAAATTATACAGATAGTTTGTATCTCATCACTTAGTGTGCATCAGAAAACCAACAGTGTGGCAATAAGTGAGAGAAAAACCATTAATAGATGTATCTACTACATGTAGGTGCTGGACAGTCTGGATTTGCCAGGCAAATTAGGTGGAGTATACTGGAAGGGTACAACTTTAACACAAACAAAATAAACAGTCCTTATAAACGTTTCACTAATGCCTTAGGGCTCTCCCCAATAATAATTTTCTAAAAAAAAAAAAAAAAAAAAAGGCAAGATTTCGACTGTAGGGGATTTTAAAATCATAACAATTTGAATTATTAATGATCTGAACTGATCTCTTTTATTTTCCTTTCTGATCCAAGAAATCTTCAGGGTAGCTGTTTGAAGAGTATTCCTTTTTGTTTATTCTGCTTTAAGCATTCATAAATATACTTAAAAACACTCTCTCGGATACCACACAATCAAATAATCAGGGTCACTTAAGAGACTAAATTAAACTTCTAATACACATTCACTCTTGTCGTTTCAGCACATTTTTGATGAGGCTGTGGAAGTGCTTGCTTGAATGTCATTCCTACTTGCTGTCTAATGGTTTGTCTGCCTGCTTATTGCACATCAAATTTCAGAGCCTCACAGAATGAAATGAAGCTATCTTCCTTAAAGTCATTCTCCTTTATACTATATTAATTCTTTAAGATAGTGTATTAAAGATTTATTTTATATTACAGTGTAATTAGTGATGCTCTTGGGCTACACTGTCATTCAAAATAAAACCCCATCCCAATTGTCCCGTTTACTGGTGGAAAAGCTCTGGCAAGGATTACACTAAGGCACAGCTTGTTGACAGCATATGCAAATTAGAAAGATATAGTTTGGTTTAAATGACTGTAAAAGTAGGGATCAACATCTGTGAGAATGATTTTCAAAACTGCAGTGGCATAGAAATCATTGCAAGTGTTATGTAGTTCCAAATAGAAGCCTGGTAACAATTCAGAAATATATTTTTCCCTTTCCAAATAAGAGAAGGGTCTAAATTATTTTGTAGTTTGGGTTTAAACACTAGTGATAGATTCATTAGTACTTTTTAAATTTAATGAATTCTGGATTTTACCTTCCTTCCACATCTTCCCGGGAATACTTAAGTGAGCAATGAAAGAAGAAAATAGTAACACTTGAGGATACAATGAAATGCAACATAACTAAGTAATCTACAACTTATATTAAAAGAAGATTGGTGTAATATGAGTTTCAATCACAAAATGTTATCTTTTAAAGAATAAGATTTTTTAAACAAATCTGTTTTTTAAATATATATGTAAGCTTTTTCTTTGAAAAGTAAATATATTCTTAAATTTAAAAAGCATAAATGAGCTGTTAAGTATTAATTATATTACATCATCAAATGAATGACAGTTATAGTCGAGAACAGATGAGATTTTTCTTTACCCATTTTGTTTGTACAAGTAAATGTGTTGGACCTGACCAAAACCAGTACATTGACTTCACAGCTAAATTCTTTATTTTACTTTTTCTATTTTTTTATTTTAGTAGAATATTCATATATTATAAAATATAAATAATTTTAATATGTTAAAAACTAATGAACACAAATATACAAATCACCAGTTTAAGAGTCTATTACCAACACTTGAAAACCTTGCATTTCATCTTTGTATCAACCATCAGTCCATTCATATGTAACCATTATCTAGAAATTTCACCTAATTCTTTTATAGTTTTACTGTATGGATATTATATACTTCCAAACATCATATTGTTTAATTTTACATATAATTAAATATTTTATAAATTGTACAATATGAATATATTGTTCTGCTATAACAGGTTTCTCCTAAATGCTATGATGTTTATGTTTATATGTGTATTTATGATTCATTTATATTCATTGCTGTATAATTGCTACAGTTTGAATGTGTTCCCCAGACTTCATGTGATGGTAACTAAATTCCCAATGCAACAGTGTGGAGAAGTGAGACTGCTAAGAGGTAATTAGATGATGAGGGATCTGCCCGCATAAGTGAATTAATACTATTATCACAGGAGTGTGTGAGTTATCACAGGAGTGGGTTTCTGGTCAAAGGATGAGTTCAATTCCATTTATTCTCTGATGTGCATTCTCTCTTGCCCTGCTTCTTTCACCATTGGATGATGCTGCAAGAAGGTGCTCACCAGATGTGGGTTCTATGGGACTTAGCCCACAGAACTATAAGAAATAAATTTCTGTTCTTTGCAAATCATCTAATTTCAAGTATTATGTTGATATGGTTTGGATTTGTGTCCCCACCCAAATTTCATGTTCAACTGTAATCCATGATGTGGGAGGTGGGGCTTGTGGGAGGTGACTGGTTCATGGGGACAGATTTCCCTGCTTTGGTGCAATTCTCATAATAGAAGTTTCATGATACCTGGTTGTTTAAAAGTGTGTGGCACCTCCCCACACCTTCCTCCTGCTCCTGCCGTGTAAGACATGCCTGCTTCCTCATCTGCCATGATTATAAGTTTCCTGACGCCTCCCTAGAAGCAGAAGCTGCTATATTTTCTGTATAGGCTGCAGAACCATAATTGGCAGAGCCAATTAAACCTCTAATTTATATACATATAAATCACCTAGTCTCAGGTATTTTCTTATAGCAATGCAAGAAATGGACTAATACATATGTTATAGCAACAAAAAATGGACTAAGACAATAGTATTACAATTGTATCAATGTGCTACAACTTATTCTTCATACATTTGACTTGTTTGAAATTTTTAATTTTTTTCAATAACAAATCAAAAATGTAAAAAAGCCTCAAAACTCATCCTCAAAATGTCACTTTATATTCCTCTAAACAATTCCTTTAAACTTTGTGTGACATAAGCAAACTCCCGTTATTCCTGGATTCACTCTACTAGAAACATGCTTTTTCAATCTACTTTGGCATGTCCACATGATTTTCAAACCCAACCTTGCATCAGTAGTTAGACACCAAATCCAAAATATTAATCAAATTTTTGATTTAATTGATTTAATGTTATCTCTCATTCCTCAGCCTAGACACAGAAAATTTGAAGTGAAGAAAAAATATTTTTCTTTGTACATTTTCTGTTTGAAAATATTTTTATTTTAAATTTTACAAAAGGTAGAGATAATCAACTGCAGTTAATCTCTGATGCTTAACTGAAAATTCTTTTCTGTCATTTATAATTTTCTCAATTTTTTGTCCACTGTCAATAACTTTTCTCATTTTCTTTTTTTTTTTTTCAATGTATATTTTCTCCTGTTTTAAAGGGAATTCATAATGATTTGGCCAACAAAAAACTTCACTTGACTTTTCAAAACATCTACTTTAAAAAAATAATTTTATTTCCTTTGAAAATAATATAATTGAGTAGATACGGTGGATGCTAAGATGTGCCACTCAGATTCTTTTCAGAAGCAAAAGATTTTTCCAGTTGTGAGTTTCGGTGCTGCTAACAGAAGTCAAATAATAAACTCAGACATAAGTAAAGGTAGAATTTGTTCTAAAAGACTGTTTCCAAAAAAGGAGGGTTATAGGAGAACCCTGTTTGAATAGGGAAACTAGAACTACTTCACAAAAGAGAATGCTTCAAGCTTAAGATCCGTAAGTGTCCCAAAAGTAAGGCAGAAATGACCTTTCATATTGTAGGAAGAGTAAACAAAGCTCAAAAGAACTGGGTATGTGGAGTGTATAAGCAGATCATATGATCAGACAATAAATCAGAGAATGTTTCATTTCTCTGAGGTTGGCCATTTCTTGGGAGAGCGTTAAGAAAGGGTGGTTCTGCATGCTAAAAGGTGTTTTAAATTTCAGGAGACTTGGGAAAGGAGAAAATGCTGACTAAAATTTAGGTCGGGATAGGTCAAGTTAGCACGTATTTTATTCAGATTGATTGGTGGAGAGAAAAAGCTCAGTTGATGTTGAATGCTTGTGACCAAAGTACTGATAGTGATATGAACAATAAAGTCCAGGCTGAGGTGGTCTCAAATGGAGATGAGGAACTTACTGGGAGCTGGAGTAATGATTATTTTTGCTATCCTTTAGCGAAGAGACTGACAGCATTTTGCCCCTGCTCTAGAGATCCTATGAAACTTTGAACTTGAGAGAGATGATTTAGAGTATTTGTCAGAAGAAATTTCTAAGAAGCAAAGCATTGAAGATGTAACCTGGCTTTTTCTAAAAGTGTATGCTCATATATGTGAAGAAAAAGATGGTCTGAAATCAAAACTTATGTTTAAAAGAGAGAACATACAATTTTGGAAAATTTGCAGCCTGACCATGGGGTAGAAAATAATATCCCATTAGCTGGGGAGGAATTCAAGCCTGCTGCATAAATTTGCATAAGTAAAGAGGAGCAGATGTTAATAGCCAAGACAATGGTGAAAATGTCTCCAGGGCATTTCAGAGATCTTCACGGCAGCCCCTCTCATCACAAGCCCAGAGGCCTAGAGGGGAAAAATGTTCCATGTGGCCTTGGGACATGGCCCCCTGTGTCCCAGCACCTCCAACTCTAGCCATGGGTAAAAGGGGTTGAAGTGTATCTTGGGCCATTGCTTCAGAGGGTGCAAGCCCCAAGTCTTAGTGGCTTCTACATGGTGTTGAGCCTGTTGGTGTGCAGAAGGCAAGAATTTGGGAGCCTCTGCCTAAATTTCAGAGGATGTGTGGAAAAACACCTGGATGCCTAGGCAAAAGTCTGCTGCAGGGGTAGAGCCCTCATGGAGAACTTCTACTGGGGCAGTGCAAGGGAGAAATATGGGGTTGGGGCTTCTACGCAGAGTTTCCACTGGGACACTGCCTAGTAGAGCTATGAGAAGAGGGCCACCATCCTCCAGACACCAGCGTGGAAGATCCACCAACAGATTGTACCATGCATCTGGAAAAGCCACAGGCATTCAACCAGCCCATGAAAGTAGCCCAGGAGCTGTACCCTGAAGAGCCACAGGGGAGGAGCTGCCCAAGGCCTTGGGGGCCCACCCTTTGCATCAGCATTCCCTGGATATGAGACTTGGAGTCAAAAGATATTATTTTGGAACTTTAAGATTTAATGACTGCCCTTCTGGATTTTGGACTTATATTTGTCCTGGAGCCCCTTAGTTTTTGCCAATTTATCCCTGTTGGAATAAAAGCATTTCCCTCATGCCTGTTCCTCCATTGTGTCTTGGAAATAACTAATTTATTTTTAATTTACAGGCTTATAGGCAGAAGGGACTGGCCTTGTCTATAATGAGATATTGAACATGGACTTTTGAGTTAATGCTAGAATGAGTTAAGACTTTGGGGGACTATTGGGAAAGCATGATTTGTCTCAAAATGTGAAAAGGATATGTGATATGGGCGGAACCAGAGGTAGAGTTATATGGTTTAATTATTTGTCGTCACTCAAATCTCATCTCAAATTGCAATCCCCATGTGTTGAAAGAGGAGCTCGGTGGAAGGTGATTGAATCATGGAGGTGGACTTCCCCATTCCCCCTGTTCTCATGATAGTGAGTGAATTCTCAGATATCTGGATGTTTGATAAGTATGTGGCACTTTACCCTTCTCTCTGTCTTCCTCTTGCTGTGACATGTGATGACACGCACACTTTCCTTTCACCTTCTGCCATGATTATAAGTTTCCTGAGGGCTTCCAGCCATGTGGAACTGTGAGTTAATTAAACCACTTTTCTTCATAAATTACCCAGTCTCACGTAGTTCCTTATAGCAGTGTGAGAATGGACTAATACAAATAGCATTTGTCACATAGTGTCACTAATTTATCATTATTCTAAAATCGTATGAAATATGACAAACATGTTTTAAAGCTTGCAATACTGTATAATATATATTATGATTATGCTTATCAAATTAATTTAATAATTTATTGTAGAACACTGTTTCATGATGCACTTTTTAGTAACTGATATGGTTTGGCTCTGTGTCTCCACCCACACCTCACCTTTAATTGTAATAATCCCATGTCTAAGGAGGGATCAGGTGGAGATAATTTAATCATGGAGGAGGTTTCCCCTATACAGTTCTCATGATAGTATGTTCTCATAAGACCTGATGATTTTAGAAGGAGTTTCCCACTTCACTCAGCCTTCAGTCTCTCTCCTGCCACCCTGTGAAAAGGTGACTTCCATTATGATTGTAAGTTTCCTAAGGCCTCCCCAGCCATGTGGAACTGTGGGTCAATTAAACCTCTTTTTTTTCTTTTTGAGATGAAGTCTCGCTCTGTTGCCCAGGCTGAAGTACAGTGGTGCGATCTCAGTTCACTGCAACTTCCACCTCCTAGGTTCAAGTGATTCTCCTGCCTCAGGCTCCCGAATAGCTGGTATTACAGGCACCCACCATCATTCCTTGCTAATTTTTGTATTTTTAGTAGAGACAAGGTTTCACCATGTTAGCCAGGATGGTCTCAATCTCTTGACCTTATGATCCGCCCACCTTGACCTCCAAATAAACCTCTTCTTTATGAATTACCCAGTCTCGGATATTTCTTCATAGCAGAATGAGAGTGGACTAGTATTACAACTGCTCTAAGATGTCTTTTATGAAATCATGCAAATAATTATTTGCATGTTCTTTTTATGTAAATTATTCATTATCTTTTCAAAAGAATTGAGAATTCTTTCACATAAAGTTATATATGTGTGTGTAGCTGAATAAAATAAATGAAAAAGTAGTAATAGCAGAAATTTACTAAAGACTGATGGGTGTCTAGTATTGTTCCTTGAAAAGCATTCAATCTAAAGCATTTTATACTCTTTTATGTCAGAAAAAGTTAGGAATATCTAGTAAAAAATCAAGAAATAAAAGCATCTATCCCGTGAAGTACAATGAACATAACAAAAAGGATAAAAAATAGAGATGAGATAGAAAATAGGAAAAAATTAGTTTTCAATGAAACAACACCTAAATTCAGAAAACAGAAATTAGCCATCACTTAAAAGAAAAAATAAAGCAAAATCTGGGCCAAACAGGGAGAAACTGTAATGGATCTTTGTCTATAATTATGTATCTATATATACTTAATATATCTATCTGTATACATTCATTTTTTTCCCTTTATAAGAGGGTAGATGGATGTATTGAGAGAGATATGATAGAGACAGAGATAGATAGAGATAGAGATGAGATAGAGATAGAGATGGAGATAGAGATAGAGATAGAGGAATTAGAGGGCTTAGAGTTAGAGCTAGAGATAGAGGTAGAGCTAGAGCTAGGGATAGAGATAGAGATAACAGGTTAGGGACAGAGATAGATAGAGTTCAGATAGAGATAGATATAGAGATAGAGATAGACACAGAGATAGAGATAGACATAGAGATAGAGATAGATATATCACTTCAAAACTAGAGGATAAAGACTTCTATATAGGTAGTTTTAATAGTTCTCAAGGACTACCTTTTAGTTGCAGATGTCTAGAGAGTAGGACCACACCTGGGAAACATTGTTAAACCATCATTTGAGAAACCCACTTGCAGAGGTTAAAAGGCAGGAAAGGGATCTGTGTCTGGGATCCCTAAGATAACGCTGAGGCGCAATACTTTGCTAGAACTCACAGGGGTCAAAAAAGCTGTCATACTTAAACTTGCAATTTATTATAGTTTATTGTTACAGATTAAAATTAGTGAAAGAAAACAGAGCATTGTGTGAATAAAGTCCAGGAGAAACCAGGCTCATGCTTCCAGGTGTCCCCTTCCAGTGGAGTTGCAAGGGAACACGTTCCTCAACACCATTTGATCAATAGTATCAGTAGTAACATATCTTATTTACATAGACAGTTGAATCTTATCAACAATGCCAGTAGTATACCATATTGTAGTATGATCATAGTACAATTTAATTTTATTATAGAACAAATCAGTAAGGATCATATACATTTTTTCCTATGCTTTCCCACAGAATTGACCTTTGTCCAAATACCATACATTTTTTGAGTAGTAGTTATTACAATTGACCATGATTTGGTTATTTCTAGATTTCAAGTCAGTTGGGGATAAAGCCACCCTCCCAGTCTTCGTTCAAAGGCTTGTGCTGAAACTGGTTTCCATTGTGCACTGCTATATAGCAGGGCCCATCTCCCACTTATGAGAGAACTGTTCAGAACAGTTGCTATTCCTGTTAACTATATTATAGTTATAGAATATGTCTTATTTTGACCTATTCTCCAGGCAATGACAATCATAGTGCATTAATGTGAATAACAAGTGTCTTCATAGAACTTCCATGAATTTGGAGATGCATGATTCCTAAAAAATACGACCTTTGACTCTCCGCAGCTAAGATGAAGAGCCATTGCCCGTGGATTTCTTGGTATTACAGTAGTCAAGAAGCCCTGCTTAGGGGCTTAGGGTACAAGCTCTTTCTCAAAGGTATAACCTAGCATTATCCATCAGTATTGGTTGAATCAGCCTGATCCACTTCACTGAAGTCCCATCATCTTTCCAGGCCAATTCCCATCTTTGTGCCTTGCCTTCCTTCTAGAAGATAATTTAGTCTAATCTGCTATTTCCAGTTAATAAATATTTTTATTCCCTCTGAATGTCATTTCTCATTAAAAGCAAAATGAGCTTGTGCCACAATACCTAGACCAGTATTTATTTTCCCTGAAACCCTTTTCTGTCTTGTGGGATAATGTTTAATTCACCGTGAGTACTGTTGCCATTATGTGCTAGTGGCCTGAATGCAGTTAAAATATATATTTTGTATCCAAAAACGTTGGGTTCCACATAATAGAGTTAAATAAGTCACACCTACATTTAATATAGTCTGAGTATGCTATATACTCTACACAGCCTTTTACCTCTCAGGCTAGGGATATTCTCCAGGAAAATTTGAATTCACTATGTGATACCTATTGCTTGATTCCCATGAGAAATTCATTGTCTTTTTTTCTATTCTGTTTAAGACTAAAAACAAGAGTGATGTATATGTGTGCATAGCACACTGTGACATGTTGGGAATGCCACTGCTATATTTCGTTGATTATAAACAGGGACGTTTCTAAGCATTTGGACATTGAGGTTTATAGTTACACAGTAATCAGTCTGATGAGAGCTGTGCACTTCATGATTCAACAGACCAGTAGAGAGTAGTTCCTGGAAATTTCTTCCCAAATGATGTCTTTTTTGTAGATACGACCTGAAAAGTAAGAGAGAAAAGATACTAGGACATTTCTAGAATTACACTCAGTTATTAATAATTGGCCCAACTCATCATCATATTATGTGACAAAGTATCTCAGAGTTAAAGGTAAATCAGGTTTATAGGCTTCTGTTTGACTTTGTCAGGTTGCAAAAGTAGGATTGTTCTTAGTAAACATAAGACTTCATCCTTTGGGTTATATGGTATAATTGTATTAAAAGATAACATCATTCTTTTATTCTGACTCTCTCTTGATGCATCAGTCTCCCTTGTTTTATAACTGATATATTTATTCCTTTACCCTCAGCTATTATCTCTCTTTTTCACAACTTGTCATTGATTTTGACTCCACATTTCCCAAATTTGGAAAAGATGTTATGGTAAGTCACTAAGCTGGTTCAGAATGCTGGCAGCAATACCAGTCTACCCAAAGTTTGTTCTACAATATATTCCCATTCATGTAGAGTTGTGTTATACAGACATAAAACTAGTGGTCTATCTCAACCACTAGGCAATACAGCTGCGTTCACTATTCACTGTCAACCTAAATTTTGCCAAACAGATGAAGGCATATTCCATACAACCAGGCTCTTTGTAATTCTGGTACAAAGAATTAAAATGATATGTTACTTATTTAGAAATTATCCCTACTTCTGACACCCACAGCTGTAACCCTGGTCCTAGACCTATGGCATCATATTGGAAAAAAAAAATAAGATGATGTAGAGAAGAACTGTGTATTTATACCTGTATTATCTCTTATCCCCTGTGTACTATTCAGATTACTCCAAAGAAACAGAACCAATAGGACACACACACACACACACACACACACACGGGTATACATATACATGTGTAGATATTTATATGTGCATGCACACACATATATACCTTTTTTTATGAAAAGAGAGATTTATGAGTACAAAATTGGTTCATGTGATTGTGAACACTGGCAAGTTCAAAATCTGTCAGGGAGGGCAGCAGGATGGAGGCCCAGGGAAGAGATTCAGTTTGATCTTGAATTGAAGGTCATCTGCTGGCGAATCCCCTCTTTCTAGGGGAAGGTCAGTCTTTTTTTTAAAATAAAGCATTCAATGAATTGGATGAGGCCCACCCACATTATGGAGCTCAATCTACTTTACTTACTGTCTACCGATTTGAATGTCAATCTCATCCAAAAAAATATTTTCACAAAAATATATAGAATAATGTTTAACAAAATATCTGCTACTATGGTCAGAATACTTGTGTTTCCCCTAAATTTATATGTCAAAACCTTAACCTCCAAGGTGATGATATTAGAAGGTAGGGTCTTTGGGGAGGTGATTAGGTTATGAAGATAGAGGCCTCAACAGTGGGATTAGTGCCTTTATAAAATAAGCCCAGGGGAGCTCATTTGCTCTTTCTGCTATATGATGACACAGCGAAAAGGCATTCTCTATGAATCAGGAAATGATCCTCCACCAGACACTGAATCTGCTGGTGCCTTGATCTTCGACTTTCCAACCCCCCAGAACTGTGAGAAAAACATCTGTGTTGTGTGTAAGCTACCTAGTCTACGGTATTTTGTTATAGGGACCTGAACAGATTAAGATGTGGGTGCTATGGCCTAGCCAAGCTGACACATACGTTTGGCTATTACACTTTCTTAGCCAGTTACCTCCCCAGCAAAAGCAGAGGGATCTGTCTAGAGAGAAACTCCCCCCGGTGCCCCTCACACTCATGAACGTGTGTAAGCCAGTCCTTCATTCTTTTATCTTCCCCCATTTTACACAAAACATGTTACTGTGAGGCTGATATGAATCACGATATGTCCATTTAATGTAATGTCTTTTTGCTCATTATTAGACACTATGAGCTGTTAAATGGGTTCCTTGGTTTGAAGAAATGTAACTCAGCAGTTCAAGACTTCAGACATGCAAAAACAGTCATATCAGGCAAAATATATCAAAAATTCTGATATTTGTCCTGGAGATTGTCCAAGGGACAACACTGAAGGCAAACATTTCTTTGGAATGTGCAAAGTTTGAGCAACCAAGACCTGCTGAGTTAGCACTTCCCTTCTTGAGAATTTAATAAATAATATACTCTTTTTTATATAGCATGCTTTTTCCTGGTAGGAAACTCTGATGTGAGGCAGGTAAAGGAAGAAGAGTAAAGAGGTAATAGCTGGATTATCTGATTGAGTCTTTTTGCCTTAATGAGCTTCATTGTACAGTACACAAATCATCTTCTCACCAGAAAGAAACAATAAAATCTGTTTTAATGTAATTTTAACATAGTTCATTCAATTGCAGATACATAGTTTAATTTGCAATAATGACTGTGTTTAAAAACCAGCTCACATAATTACTAAAAATCTAACCATTAGTTCTCCCTAGACAATACAAGCTACCACCAGAATAGCACTGCTTTTATTTTATGTAATTATTCTATTTTACTTTTTCACTCCTCTCCTGAGTACTGCAAAGACGCTCTTAGTAATCTTTTCAGTATTTTCATCTTTTGTTGGGGTCATTTTTTTCACAAAGAACTTTATTATGTTCAAATGCCTATGATTTCATTGAATTGCTTCCTTTCTGGAATATTTTATTAATTTGCTTTGTTTAGACTAACTTCTATGTGAAATTGTAAAATATGATAAAATTGGCATTTCATTCATAGCACAGGGATTTTTTGTGTGGTATATTACTTTGTACTTCTTGAATTTTAAACCATATAAACAAATAAACTCTTAAAAGGTGATTTTCAACAAATTTTTATATCATTGACTCATTTTTATAACCATCTATTTATAGCTATATGTCTCAAATTCTTTTTATTTTATAAACATTTATTAAGTTCTTCTCATGTGCCAGTTCCTACTCTAGAGGATGAGGATTCAGCATATGCGAACTTTTAAAACTCTATGTTCTCATGTTGAGACAAATAATAAACAAAAAGAAAAAAAATAAGGAAACCATATAGTATGCCTAGTAGTGATTGCTACAAGGAAAAACAAAGTAGAAAAAAATTATAGAAAATATTAGTACAATTGATCCTCATTATTTGCAGATTCTGTGTTTAAAAACATAGCCAACTCCCTAAAATTTATTTGTAACTCCAAAATCAATAAAGTGTGTTCTTGGTCATTCACGGCAGGTGCAGAGCAGCAAAAAATCTTGGGTCATCTGACAAACAGACTTTCCCAGACAAAGTCAAATAAGGCACTGCACACAAATGTCTTTTCACAATCTATTTTGTGCCATGATTTTTACTTTGTTATGCTTTTTTTGGTAGTGATCTCACTATTAAAAATGGTCCCAGCAATAGTGCTGATGTGCTGTCTGGTGTTTCTAAGCACAAGTAGACTGAGATGTGCCTCACAGAAAACATGGCTTGTAATACTGCTGGCTGTGAGTTCAGGGTGAATGATCTATATTATACATTAGATGAGTTTTCTTTGAACAGAAACACACATAAAACAAAATTATGTATTGATCAGATGATGAAAATCTTATGACTAGAAATTTGCAGGAACCTAACCCTCTCCTCCTTTGAGGAACAATGGTTCAGTGTTCTTGGTGATTCAGTTTCACAGTGACTTTATAAACATAAGGATTGCAAATATTGAGTATTAACTTCAGTACAATTGCCCATACATTCTGAAAGTGTTTTAATGTTAAAATCAATAAAATGTATGAAGAAGCAGAATCTAAGTGTGAACAAAAGAAAAGTGTAAACTCTTTAGGTAGGAGATTCTGGAAGGATGGACTCGTCCTGCTCTGAGGTGGGAAAGTTTGTGAAATAACAGGCTTATGGACAGATCATAGTTAGTATTAAGACATTAACTTTATAGATGCATATTAAATATACAAGTGTAAATGTTGTATAGCTACTTAAAGATATAAATCTGTTGTTTGGTTTATGAGAATACATAAATTCATTAAGGATGTGAATTAGAAACATCCAGAGACACAATTCTGAAGTCTTATAATATTTAAAGATCAAGGAAATGGAAAGGAGCAGTAAAGGCACTTAAATGACATAAAGAAAAAGGAGAAGAATGAGGTTATTTGTCTGAGTAGATAAATGACCTTTTAGAGATGTAACAAAATAGCTATAACAAGCCATCTACTGTCACCTAATAAAGGGCTTTGCCTGTGCAATTGCTTTCACTCTAGACACACAATTTTTCCCCTTCCTGTGGGATCTTTCACATTAGCATAAATCATGTTATATGATCTTGCTTATTCAAAAAGTATCCTTTGTCATGGCTTACACCTTTCAGATACCTTCTGAAAGAGAACTTTTATACCACTCTATTCCTCATCTCCCACTGTTTTCCAAACCTACGCCAATTCAGCTTTCATTCCTAGTACTCCACGAAAACAAATCTGATCACCTCCACTGGAAACCTCCGGGCTTCAAAATCCAGTGGTTAGTTTTTAATCATTATCTTGCTGGTTTTCTAACTATACTTGAAACCATAGATCATTTTTTTTTCTTGATATACTTTCTGGGCAGTACACATTTCCAGTATCCTTCATTCTTACAAAGTTGTTCAGTCTCTTTTCCTGGCCATTCTTCCTCTGGACATGTATATTCTTGTGTGCCACCTAGTTCCCTCCATAATTTCCACTTCCCTAAATACTTGGATAGCATAATCTTGTGTCATGGTTTTGAGCACCAATATATACTGATGACTCCTCAAAATATATCTTCAACAATCATTTATTTCTGAACCTCAGTGTTAAAAACTGAAATAATCCCTTTATATATGCTACTTGAATGTCAAATAGACACCTCAAGGAATATCTGTCCTAAGCTGAATTGTTTCTTTCTTCCCCCTAACCATGATCTTACCCTAATGTTTTTCAACTCAATAAATTATATTTCCATTTACAGAGTTACTCAGGGCAAAAGTCTTTAGAATTATCTTCAGTTTTTTTCTCACACTATCCTGCCACTTAAACAGCAAATGTTTTAGACTGTACTTTCAAAATAAACCCAGAATCCAACCACCTTTTATTACCTCTGTCTTATCAGCCTAGTTTAAGCCATCATATCCTCTCATCCAGACCATTTCAGTAGTTCAAGCTTGTTGAACCTATGGCCCGTGGGCTGCATGCAGCCCAGGATGGCTTCAAATGCAACCCAACACAAATATGTAAAGTTTTTTAAAACATTATGATTTTTTTTTTTTTTTTGCAATTTTTTAGCTCATCATCCATTGTTCGTGTTAGCGAATGTTATGTGTGGCCAAACACAATTCTCGCTCTTCTAATGTGGCCCAGGGAATCCAAAAGATAGGACACCCCTGCAGTAGTTTTTTAATCTGTTCTTTTGTTTCTAAACTTGGCCCTTCTCTTGAAATTATTTTTTTACAAAACAAAGAGACTTTAAAAATATAAACCAAGTTGTATTATTTCCTGCTGAAATGTTCAATGCTCCCTGTTTAATGGCTTTGAAGAGTATAATCCAAATTATTTACCAAAGTTTACCAGGCCCTATATTATTTGGCTTCTGCTACCAATCAGTTTTCCTTTGCTCATCATGCTGTAGCCACACTGGCCTCTTTCCAAAACCTAGAAAATGTCAGTCATGAACCTGACTTTGGTAATTTGTTCTTATGTTTCTTTTGCCTTAAATTCTCTTCCACCGACTATTTTTGTCACACTACTTTACTCAGAACTCCAGTCAAATGTCACCTTTCAGGGTAATCTCCTCTGGCTAACTTATATATTTTTATTTTCTTTATCTCATCCAGCTAAACGTAAGCTCAAAAAGGTAAAGATTTCTTTGTTTACCACTGTATTTGCAGTATTTCCTTTTTAATATCTCTATCTGGTTTACATTTAATACATATTCCTGATTGACCATTGCATTAGCCATTTTATTGAATATGTTCCAATTTCTTATCAATAGGAACATCTACTTCAGACTTTTATTTATTCAGCAAAGTTCTTTATAGATTATAAAGATTATAGATGCTTTAATGCGTATGACTTGAGGAAAAGCATTTCAGGAGGTAATATAATAATGTCTACTCTTGGCCAAAATTAAATCAAAATTTTCAAAACTTTTTTTTTTTTTTTGGCAGGGTTTTCTCCTGTTGTCCAGGCTGGAGTTCAGTGGCATGCTGCCGGCTTACTACAACCTCCGACTTCCTGGCTCAAGCAATCCTCCTGCCTCAGCCTTCCGAGTAGTTGGGACTACAGGCATGCACCACCATGCCCAGCTAATTTTTGTATTTTAGGTAGAGAAGGGGTTTCCCCATGTTGGTCAGGCTAGTCTCCAAATTCTGACTTCAAGTCATCCACCTGCCTCAACCTCTCAAAATGCTGGGATTACAGGTGTGAGCCACCGTGCCCGGCCAAAATTTGTATTACATTTTTTAGAAAAGTGTGGAAGATACGACAAATGTTTTGTTGTCTCCAGATCATGACCTCTTCAGTACTCGCATCAATCCAGAAAATGGTGTAGGTTAGTATGTGAGAAGAAATAAGAAATAAGGGCACATTATGTGCTAGTATGACTCTATTTTTTTGTTGTTATAATTTTCCATAAAAATTATCAAAACAGTTCTGTGATTTCCAAGTGTGTGTGTAAGTCTGTTTTTGTTTGTTTGTTTGTTTTTGTTTTTTTTTTTTGGGCATGCTGCTTAATACATTCTGATGCTTGGCTGATCCATTTAGGCCAAATATAAACAGAAAAATAGCAAATTGATCACCAAATTGTTGCTCTATCTTGGAAGGTTATAGAATTGACATTTCTTAACTCTGCTGTTATATAGCTAAATTATGTTCTAACAATATAGCATGATTTATTCATACAACTTATTTTGATGACACATTTGGCAATATTTTGGAAGTGTTAACTTGAAGATACTATTTAAGGATTTTCTTATTGGTTTTTAGTCTAGAATTAAATTAGAACCCATCTTGACAGACTAGTACTTTTAAGTGACTGTCTAACATAATGTTCTTTGTCTGTACTTTACCTATATAATTCAATCAACCCAAATAGGATAATGGAAATTATTTGATCTATTCTCATGGAGAGTTAATTAAATTAATGATAGAGACCATTGCTTCATGCCTGTATTATATATTTAAATGGCAATCAAGCTATTTCCTTGAGAACATGAAGTTCTCATCCTTCTTGTTGCAGTCCTCTTACCTTGTCCATATTAAAGTGGGAACTGCTCTCAATTTTAACTTCCATTTTCAAATTAGCCTTCTGTGCTTTCTAGTGAACCCCCTTTGGCTACTTTGAAAACTTTCTTTTTTCAGATCCAACACATGTTGCCATATTGCCTCTTTCTTCCTCCCACATTGTACTGGTATCATGTAACTTATGTGACTGTTGGAGGTTTACATCCATCTGCTTATCTGGTTTTTTTTTGTGTGTGGATACATTTGTTGTGCTTGACCCCTATTAACCTCAACAGGGATGGTACCAGGTTCAAGAGGCTAAAGAAGAGGTCTGGAGTCAGCAAACAAGACATAGGATTTTATTAGCCGGAACATTACATACAGAGATGGTCCACGAGTGGCAGGATGGACAGGAGAAACTTACAACCCAGTGGTAGTGGACTGGGTAGGAGAACAGCAATTGCTTTCAAAATACATTAAGTTTATTTGGTATGTTCACTTAGCACCCTTGCCCTTACGACCTACTCCTGGCAACCTTCATCTACCCCCCAAACAAAGAACCTAGATAGCCTGTATGGCCCACATTCCACCAGAAGGGACAGGGGTTTAGATATTCCTCCTAGTTAAGGAATGAATCTCCAAGTTGGCTAGTATCAGATTCCTTAGCTCTTAATTCCAAATATACACTCAAGTGCATCTACCATATAGGGCCATTCACAGGGTATACTTCAGTTATTGCTGTCAGGTGTATCTGCCTTACAACATTGTTACTTAGTTTTGTTGTAAATGTGTTTCATGTTTTTTGTTGTTTTTTTTTTCTAGTTGTTCTGTCCATTTTCATTTGAGAATTTGGAGAGATTTAAACAATGCTGTTTCCCCAGAATGCTTCTAGATTTACCCTCTTTATTTTTTAAAAATATGTATAATATAGGCATTTTATCTCCCTTCTACAGAATGGAAAACTTTATGAATCCAATGTCTGGTAGATATGAAGTTTTGCCACTATAAAATTATCGCTATTTATAACATAATGTTGACTTTCTCTTCTGTTCTGTCAAACTGCCTGTGGAAAAGGCATTTTGAATGTAATGTTAACAGCAAGGTGCCTAGATTATTATAAATTCTACATTCTTCACAGGACATTAGGAGGATTAACATTTTTCCCTGCTAAATCAGTTATCTCAGTGTGTGGTGTTTTGTTCCTAACAGCAGTAATATTGTAAGAACAGGCAATTCAGTATAGCTATTGTGATACCAATACAGTATAGCTATTGTTTAATACTGAATTCAACCAAATACTTGAGAGATACACAAACCAGAAGTGCTTAAAACCTCATCAACCCTTTGTATGTATCACATTTCTTGTTGCGACCTCATTTTCTGTCTGTAGCATAAATCTGTCAAACACCTCTATAGACACTTCCATAATAGACCTAATTAGACTATATAATTACTATAGTTTATTTGCATGTAAAATTTGTTATTATAATGTTATCTCAATATAAGTGAATTATTACTAAGCCAAATTGGAAAAGAATATTTGAGTAAGTGGCTTTGACCTTCTGTGCTCTTGGCTATTATTGTTCTTGCGCTTTATGTTATCAAACAAATCCACAGGTATGCTTAATCTTGTTTTGCTTCTCTCTATCTGAAAGACCTCTCTCTTATGCTTTCACAATATCTCTGAAATGTACTAATTTTAACCTCTGGTTTCTATTAGATCTTATTCATTTATCATTTTTCTATATCACATATGCACTCTGATCAATACTATCTACTCCACATATATGATGATTAAGTGATAACACCACCATTCGGAGTAGTAGGTTTTGCATTAATGTAAGTTTGTTTCAGGGCTCCACAAATTAGTAGAGAAATTCTTTGGAGGAGGGTAGTCAGACCCTTCAGAAGAAGACAAAAGACAATTGGTCTTCTTAAACAATTTTCTAATCTTAGAGTAACTGCTGGCTTCTGTAGCTTCACCTAATTTTCATTGATTGTAGAATAAAGCGTTTCAAAAAGATTTTTATACTTTCCTAAGAGAAGATCATAGGAAGCTTCAGGAACTGATCACAGCAGATTTTTTCCATGTGAGATGACAGCATCACATTCTGGTCTCCTATGCAGAACTTGTGGTTCGAGAATGATATTAGCATGCCATATGCAGTATTCCTGGAAATCAGCTGTGGTGTTTTCTCTGGGCTCAGTCCACATTTATTGATTTTCTATATTTTACCTAAAACATGTAAATCAAAGCAGATTTTTAAAACTCTTAAAAAGATGTATAAAATGTACGTTAGACTCCTATGTTTGTTTTAGATACCACAAAGCACAATTCTTTTTCTTCGAAGTCCAGAAAAAGGTTTTTTTTTAAATTCCTAAACTAGAAAATAACTTTCAACTCACTTTAAGTCAATAAATACATATAATCCATGCATTAACTCTCAATTTCTTTAGATTTATAGTCTCTTTTTTCCTTTTAAGAGTTTGATGACGCTTTAATCAGTTTAACACCTCTGAAAACCTGGATTTCATTCGCATCTCTGTGGGAAATTACTTAGGGATTGTTTGAAAATGCCTTAAGACTCTCACCACACTGCTGCTTTACTCTTTCCTGCTATTTACAGCCACATGCTTTAAAAAAAAAAAAAAAAGTTAACTATGGAAGCCCAGCAGGACTTCTCATTTCTAAACAAGTCTCCAAGGGGCAATAAAGCATTATAGACTAGATACAAAATCCATTAGTAGGCATATTAAATGAATCCTGTTGAGGAAGATATTTCTGCATCTTCCACTGAACAAGCTCACAGAAGGTAATTCACCCAAATAAGCACCTGGAAAATTTCACTAGGAGGAAACTTTTTTTTTCATGTGTGTAATTCAGTTACTTACTTCTGGGTTACAAAGGACACAAAAACTTAACGTTTTAAAACAAGAATAATTTATTGCTCTCAAAATGTTATGGTTCACCAGGCTTAGCTGTGCAGTTCCTCCACTCCATATGGACTAGCTGAGGTCACTTACACAGCTGCATCCAGATGGGAGCTCTGTGGGGTCAAGACCGTCCAAGATGGCCTGTCTTCTTCTGGGCCCTCTCTCTCTTTAGCTGCTCACATTTAATAATTAAATCTGAACTTTTTTACAGCATGTTGCCTGGCCTTCAGAGAGAGCTTTCCAAGGTTGTAAGCCTCAATATGTGTTTATATCAAATGCTTTCACGAGACTTGCTAATGTTTCAGTAGCCAAACACATCTCTTGGACAAGCCCAGGATCTGTGTGATAAGGAACTACACAGACGAGTGAATGACAGAAGATACTGTTCTTTGTGGGCTACCAGTGAAAGTCTGCACTGTACATCTATGTATATGTGTACATATGTGTGTGTTTAAACTTTCTCAAATATATATGAAGATACTTGATCAGATAAATATATGTACTTATTAATCCATTTTCTGAAGCTCACATCTACTAAAAATTATATAGATTTTTTCTCTTTTAGTTTGATAGTTAACATACTAATTTGTATTTGGATTTAAAGCTCTTTAAATATGTTTCTAATTAATTCTATTTAGTTGGGAGAAATACCTACCCTCTCCATGCCTCAAATTCCTAAATATTTAAATTGATTTTTATGATGGTTAAATAATGTAATTAAGAATGAATTGTGCAGATTATTATCAGACTATGTACTGTGAAGAATGCAGCATCTAAGGGGTACAGTTCTCATAGTTTAAATATGTATTATTTAAATGTCTTTAAATCAATATAATATTATGCTTAATCATGAGAAAATTATAGATATATAACAAGAAAATTTCAGCAGATAAGAATAAACTATCTGGTGTTAATAGATCAGTATGTTGACATAATTTTCTGAAACAGAAAAGTGTTGCTATTGTTATTTCAGGATCATTAAAAAATGAATTTAAAATCAAAATTCCTTTGTTGATTACGCAACATTTAAAATAAGCAAGGAGATACTTTTCTAAATGTTCAGATTATTCATTACATTAGTGCACTAAATATATTTGTCACATTGTATTTGCACTTCATTATGACATGTTTGTTTACCAGAATGATATGATTCATTTACTATTTTAAACCTACTGAAACATTAATTATGATACAAAAAAAGCTAACAGATATTTCCCATGAATAATTCACCAAAAATAATAATTGAGATTTCCATAATTATATAATTATACTATAAAAATCTAATTTTTGTTGATTATGTAATTGAATACATTATTTTACAATTTAAACACATTTTATATTAAGTTAAAATGTTATCTATTCTAATATATTGTTTTATATTTTCCTCCCATGTGACAGAAAAACTTTGTTTAAAATAGATTATCATTATCAGAAAATAGAAAATGAGAAAACATCACACACAAGAAAAGAAAAATATATTTGATTATTGCATAATTTTTGGAGAAAATTAATTTAAAGTTGGGAGAACTTTAATTATTGTATAATTAAAGTAGAACGAAAAAAATATAAGTAAATAAAAATACTTCAGCTCTATTTATTTCGGAAGAATGAAGACTTACAGAACTCGGTTTAATTTTAACTTCCACTATCAGGTCAGCCATAATAGAATTTCTTTAAAGCACACACAGGAAGAAAGAAAATCTTAGGACTTTTTTTTTAACTAAATGAAGTTTATAACAATCATTATTTGTGTTGTAATTTGAATATTAAACACTATGCACTCTAGTTGAAAACTTTCTATGCACTAAAATATTTAATCTTTCCCCAAAAACATATCAAATAGGAAATTGTTTAAAACTCATTTGTTTATCTATATTTTAAAATGGTGGAAAAAAGATAGATGCTAATTATTTATTCTACTTTTAATAATTTATTATTTTTCTTTTTTTGTTCTTTTTTTTTTTTTTTGACACAGTCTCACTCTGTCATCCAGGCTGAAGTGCAGCGGCTCAATGTCTGCTCATTGCAACCTCTGCCTCCTGGATTCAAGCGATTCTCTCACTTTTACCACCCAAGTAGCTGGGACTACAGGCACGCACCACCATGCCCAACTAATTTTTGTATTTTTAATAGAGACAGGGTTTTACCATGTTGGCCAGGCTAGTCTCGAACCCCTGACCTCAAGTGATCTACCCACCTCGGCCTCTCAAAGAGCTGGGATTACAGGCATCAGCCACTGTGCCTGGCCTAGTACTTTCAATGTCATAAATGAACTGGCAATGGAAAATATAAATAAAAAGAATATAAGAGGTTGCAAAGATCAACAGCACTTATCACATATTCATAGTCAGCATAAAGAAAATAAATGCTTATTGTAACAACAATGACATTTCAATCTAAATTGAAGTATAAATATAAAACATACATGACTAATAATGTTACAGAACAAAGTTTATATAAAATTGAGAAAATAAAATTATACTAATTATAAATGTATGATATTCCTAATTCTAATACTTGGTTAGGTGGTGATATGAGATAGTCTATTAAATACAACAACTATTCTTACATATAATGTCATAAAATTTTATTTCATGAAAGTAAGGTGTGTAACCATTTTATAACAAATTCATTAAAATTGAGTTCTTAAATATCTTGATTAAAATACAAACTTTTTATTATTTTATTTATTAAATAGATTTTATAATGTATAGATAACAACTGTATGTTGTTATTATTATTATAGATAAAGAAATAAATTTATATCTAAAAATCCTTTCCTGAGGAAGGGATTTTCTAATTTGTAGGTAGATTTTTGTGGGTGAGTGGCAGTGACAAAAATAACGTGTACAGATAGAATTTTTCTTGGATCTCAACCAGTGCAAGTACAGATGACATAACTACATAACAATATAGATCTCTTCTAGCTATTCCCCACACCTATTTACGTGGAAATTAACCTCTTATCCAGTGATCAATATTTTGTACAAACTCCTGGGATATCACATTCATATTACAGAAAATAAAGAAAAAGTTTAAACCATAAAAAATAAAAGTACACATGTACCTTCATGTGTACACACAGGAATACATAATCACATATTTATCAAATGGCAGACTCAGGGGAGATGAATCAAAAAGGAACAAAAACTTATGCTGACTGATGGAAACATGGTAAAGACACTATAAAGTAATTGAGCCTCAAAATAGCTTATCATTGTGGTTTGAGAACAACCAAATTAAGAAAATAAAAAGTTCAGAAAGAGCCAGTTCTATAATCATGTGTCGCAAAAAATGCTATTAGAGTTTCACAAATAGTGTTCCTTTTGCTCTAAATTCTTGAAAATGTCTTTATTGAACTAGCTCTTTAATTCCCTGCTCTTTAAAGTTTAGTCTTATGCCTTTCGTTTCAACTCAAAAATTAAAGCTAAATGAAGGGGACATGTCTCATGTTTTACTCAGAATTATTTTCACTTTCTGGTGATTTTTATTGTATTTTCAAACTCAGTGTTGTGGCATATCTTAGTATTATCATATTGAAGGAACTTCACACTACTCCTGTCCCTGTCCCTGTAAATAAAAATAGATTTGTCTCATCCACCCCACTGGCTTTCCACATAGGCCCAGACTAAATACCACAAATAGACACAATCTATACCCTTTATGTAAGTCAATAATCAAATTGTTTTTCACATGGAAGAAAATGTAGTTTCTGTCTGTCTTAGTTTAATGAGATAAAATTAAAAGAAACACATTAGCATATCTTCAAACATAAAACGTCAAATTTACTTACATAATTATCGACCAAAAAATCAGTTTGAGAGGAGAAGCAAGCCTCCTCACTTTGAGTGTAAGGACAAGAATTGTATATTCCACTGCTCTGGTGGTTGTTTATGAAGCCAAAAGTTGTGTTGGATTTGTCAAAGACTAAATGAACATTTGCAGATTGACTAATTTCAAAATGCTATATGAATTAAGCCCACCAATGTTTTATAATATGATACATATGAAGCACTACGTAGCAATATGGCATAATGAAGGAATACATATTTAGTTTTTGTTAATAATATGTATCAGAGTAACAGTGTACCAACATTTTCTGGAAAAAGATACATTGTTTGCCAAATATTTTACAATATACAGACTAGTGATTTTCAGTTCTAAAGCCTGCAATTTTCAGTTACCTGAAAATTTTGAATAAAGCTAACTTGTACATGTACCTATTTTTGAATATATGACTCAAAATAAATGCTTATTCATACCTTACTTTAGATAATGATTACTAAAATTACAAGATTACTTTACAAAATTGAAATAATATATTCTTCAGACACTTAGAGGTATAGAAAGATAATTCAATACAATTTCCAAACTACAATCATATTTTTAATACATAGAAATATAGTAGTCCCCAAAAGAAATTACACGTAAAATTGTTTTGCGTATCTGACAATAACAAAATAATTATCTCATTGCATTATTTTCTAGGATTGACCTTAAAATTATTCAAAACTTTACACTCATGTTTCCTAACTTCCTAAGAACTTTATATTCTAGCCATTATGGTTATATTAAAAATGAAAAATGAATATTTGCCTATGAGGAAGTTATATAATATACAATATATTTAAGAGATGTTCTAATTAAACATTAATGTTTGTGCCAATTATTCAGATAATTTTATCCAAATGTGATCAAGTATTTGAATGAATCTGAATATTTAGTGTAAGCATTCCGGTAATCATGAATTTCTTAGAAATAATGTCAAAGATTTGGGCTATGTTTAATTAGTCTGCATCCAAAATACTTGTTTAAAAATTTTTGTCAAAAATTTTTCTAAGGTACTGTTTTTCAAATAATATTAGAATACGTTATGGATGTCAATGTCAGTCATTATGGAAATAACTGGCGATTTGGGGAGCTACCTAGTGTCTGAAAACAGGATAAGTGCACATAACCTAAGATACACCCAACCCAGACATTTGAAATCAATATAAAGCAATTACTCAAGGCTCAGGTGACAGATTCTGTGGATTAAAAACACAGATTTTTGGATTCACTTACTAGCTGTGCACCATGAACAAGTTAATTTACTGATCAGCGCTTCAGTTTCTTCACTGTAAAGTGGGAAGAATAACCAATTCAATGGCAATTGCAAAGCTCATATGAGTTAATATGTGTCAAGAACTTAGAACAATATCAAACAGAATTAATGCTACATAAAAGTTATTAATATATTATTAGTATTCAAATTATTACCTGGCTCACTGGAGTGAAGTACCTGTTGAAGCTGAGCAGTTGATGTGTGAACTAATCATTGCTATGGAAGAGAATGAAAGAGATAAATAACAAGTACTCTAGAAAGCATGAAATGAAGAAGGTGAGTGGCTTGACAAATTCAAAGGACGGACTGAAATCCAGTGTCTTTTGGTTACTGCTTACAAAATCAAGCGGAACTGTATTCTTTTAAGTGACTAAATTATAAAGTCTGTTGAATTCATTCCCCTGCCATGTCTTTAATGTGAATGTTAAAGGCAGCAACTGGAAAAGTTGAACCTTGAAAACTTGAATGTTTATTTAGGAGAAAACGTGTGGTAAGCCTATTCCAAATTACTTGAAGATTCCGTAATTACTTATTGGTGAGAGTTACTTTGCAAGAAAAACTACGCCACCCTACTTCCCAACTTCAAACACTCTTCCTTTTCTTCAGTACAAACCTGAGCAATTGTGAAATTACAATGTAAACACTAGGAGCAAAAATATTCTTACAAAAGTTATGTAAGCGGCAATTTATATTAGCAAAAATGTTATGAATATACATGAGGAACACATGTATTTGCCAGATCAATAAGGGAAGAACAAAAGTTTAACTGGATTGAAGTTATAATATAGATGCTACTTACTAGAGGTTCTGAACTCAATTTACCAGGTCAAGCAGCTAGGGTATTTGTAACTGTTTGCTTAGTTTGTTAGTTGAAATCCGTAGTCAATTGTGTCCTATGATAAATGAAGGTGAAATATAAGAAATAATTTCTTATAATGTATTAGGATAAATCAAAAGTAGGGAGATATAAACATAGACAGATATTATGAGATATCATTCATACCCCTTAAATAATATCCCTGAAAATAACCACAACAACAACAACAAAAAAAACATAGGAGATACTTCTTTTATTAAGGCACTAAGAAATAGACACTAAAGTGAGGACCTGTGTCTTTAAAAAGCTATGTAGTTTAGATATTTTTGGTAGTCTGAAAATGTTTCACAGGGTGTTGCAATTGACATGGATCCCAAGATTCCAAAGCGTGTATCCACATGTTGTTTATAGCAGAGGGAAAGGAGCAGAACAATTTCAAAGGCCAGTTTTGGAAGGAAACGACAATCAAAATGGATTCACCAACAGGAATCTTGATAGTAGCTATATATTCACGACATTTTTAAGGAACAAAATAGATAAGGAGGCCAGCAAAGTTTTAAAAAAAAAAAAAAAAGGTAAAAAGAGGTTCTGAAGGCAAATAGAAGGAAGATTTGAGCCCCAGGATACAGAGCCAATGTCAGTCATACAACAAGGCCAGAGTCAATTCACATCAAAGATCATTCAAAGAAATAGAGGCTTTTCTCTTGAAGAAAACCCCTACAAACATTATAAGTTCATCATGTAAATTGCTATTCTAGCTCACCCTAAATGTGTCTCCTTTGTATCATTCACCAAAGTAGCTATGCAATAGAAAACGGAGAGTCTCAGACAATCTGGAAGTTATTATGCTCTGCCTCTGAGTTTGTGTATTTTCCTGGAGAAACATAACAACACTTCTACTCATCAAAATGAGAAGTACAGTGCCAGGACATAAATGCAGTATTTATTTTTATCAAATTTGCTTCATGGTAGGTCGTTGAGAACAGATCTTCTCTCAGTTCCAGAGTTTAATGGCAGGAAAATCAATTACATTGGTAACTTCACTCCCAAGGGAAGGGCTATACTGTTCAAGAAAAGCTTACAAAATTATCTTTCTCTGTCAAAGAAGAAAGCAAAAACAATACAACATACCTGAAGTAATTATAAAGTTAAATACCATCAACAAAGATGAAATATTAACAGTGGGTGAATCTTATCAAATCTTCATTTACTTGCCAGTTTTACAATTAATGAAGATTGATTGATTTAGCACAATGACAATGAATTATTAAAGCCTTACTCAGGTGGTGACTCCCGTTACAGTTTCTATTGTAGGTTTAGTTTTCCTTAGAAAAGCAAATCAGCACATCTCCTGGCATTAGGAATGCAACTATTGAATTGGTACATGCTATTTGTCTGAAAATCAATAAACAGAGAAGGCTAGTGCTTTGTTCCACTAAGCAACAACAACGTACCGTTACAGTCTTTTCACATAATTGAGCCAGTGTGCTGGTCCTGTACAAAAATTGGGTCTACAGGGACTCTAATTTTTTCACCACTTTAGAATTCAGCATGCTAGTCCACAACAAGGATGACACAATAATGAGAGATGATATTTCATATAAAATCATGTAAAAGACTAGGATGAGAAGCTCATGTAATTATTGAGGCACAGAAAAATGCTCTTTTATTTAGAGGAGATATAATTTCATATCAAGGGCCTATTAGATATATCAACTTATTTTAATATTAAATTAGTTTTGAAATATCAAATAATCTTTTAAGTTATTTGTATTAGGATGTGCGTGGGGGCTTACGCTTCTAATCCCAGCACTTTGGGAGGCCGAGGCAGGTGAATCACCTGAGGTCAGGAGTTCAAGACCAGATTGGCCAACATGGTGAAACCCTGCCTCTACTAAAAATGCAAACAGTAGCCAGGTGTGGTGGTGGGTGCCTGTAATCCCAGCTGCTTGGGAGGCTGAGTCAGGAGAATCGCTTGAACCTGGGAGGTGAAGGTTGCAGTGAGCTGAGGTCACGCTATTGCACTCCAGCCTGGGTAACAAGAGCGAGACTCCATCTCAAAAAAATCAATAAAATAAATAAATAAATAAATAAATAAATAAAAATAATTATTTGTCTTAATTTTTAAATTATATTTTGTGTATATTTATCATATGTAATATGTATTGAAATATGTAGATACATTGTAAAATGATTACATCAAGCTACTTATCACCTTACATACTTATTATTTTCTATGTGGTATAAACTTTAAAATCTACTCTTTTAGCAATTTTAGAATATACAATGTATTATTATTAACTATAGTTACCATGCTGTACAATAGCTCTCCAGAACTTATTTCTGCTATCTAACTGAAACTGCATCCTTCGACCAATGTCTCCTGTTCTCCCATACCAGAGCTCCTGGTAACCACCATCTACTCCCTACTTTTATGAATTCCAGTTTTTTAGATTCCACATATAAGTGAGATCATGCTGTGTTTTCTTTCTCTACCTAGTTTATTTCATTTAGCGTAATGTCCTACACGTTCATCCCTATTGTTGCAAATGTCAGGTTTTCTCTTTTTAAGGCTGAATATATTTCATTGTGTATAAACTTTTTTTATTTCCATTCATCTGATGATTGACACCTAGATTGCTTTCATTTGTTAGATATTGTGAATAACAGTGCAATGAACAAGGGCATACAGATATCTCGATGGCAAACTGGTTTAATTTTATTATCCTTTCTGGTAATGTGTTTGTTTAATCTTTGGTTTATGTTCGTACTGGGTTAACCATCTTCTTCTTATCTCTATAGCAGTTCCTTACATATTCTGGATAAGAGTCCTTTATTAAACAAGTGTATTAAATTATTGTCACATTAAAGACCAGAAAGCTTAAACTTACTTGAACCTATCTCTGTTATTGGTGAAATCAGTTTTTTGATAGGCTATTCAGAACGGTCCCATATTAATGTTTAGGGTTTATATAAGGATAATGTTTTTGCTCAGGGTCATGAACCAAAATAACTTTGTATTAGTCAACGTAAATTTGTGAGGAGAATGCTTTAATCTCTTAACTTTTCTAATATTTTTCCAAACCTCCAATAGTGTCTTAACAGTAAATAATAGTTACCAGATCAATCCCTACTTTGACTGTTTCATACTTGGAGAATTAGCCACATACAGGTGTGCTTCTAATGTAGAGGAACTGGGAAGAAAAAAATATTTAATAGGTGTAAACCCCAGCAATTGGATGGGGCTTGCAAAAAAAAAAAAAAAAAAAATTGTCACGTTCACATATGAGTAACTAAAGGAATCAAAATAAGGCCACTAATGTGATGATTAAGACAATTCAATTTTTATTTATTTTCATCCTAAGGATGAAAATGAAGGTTGCAAATCAGCTTACATCAGATCAAAAATACGATTTCGTGGTATAGACTAGATCTTGACTTTCTTTAAAGTCTAGATACCTAAATATATATGTTTATTTTCATTTGTAAGGAATTATTTTCACTGGAAAATACTAGTTTAGTTTTTTTTTCTCATTCTTTAGTTATTTACAGTGTGTAGGTATACATAGATTTTTTAGAAGATAATTGTAATAATCCAAGTTAGTTTTAAAGTAGTTTCACTCAAGGAATTTTTCTGAGAAAGCCCGTACTATTTGACTATATTTATATTTCTTAGCGCACCTGCACTCGAATCCCCCAAGTCATTACACAGGATTCTATTAAAAGCAGACTGCTGTTTCATACTTTACTGAATTGCTAGTCTGCTCCTTGTGCATGGAATCTCTTCCCTTTCCTCCTCCAATCAGTATATCTATTCAGATTTCCCTATTCCCTAAAAACTTTTCTCAATAAAAAAAAAAAAATGAATAATAATTCATTTGTGTTTTTATTCTACTCTATGATGTGTTAATCAAAGCCTGTGTTATTTTGTTGTGCATTTTTATTATGTTTATTTTTAATTGAGACATATTCATGCATGTTTATGAAGATTATGTGGTGTTGTGATATATGTATACACTGTAATTATCCAGTCAGAGTACTTTGGATGTCAACTTCTTCTTTATGGTAGAAACAAACAAAATCCTCTTTTCTAGCTATTTGAGATATACAAAGTTATTGTTGACTACAGTTGCCCTACTGTACAGTAGGGAACCACAACTGATTCTTCCTCTCTAATTGTAACTTTGTACCCATTGCCCATAGTCACCACATCTCCTCTTGCCCAGTCCTTAGTAACCTCTATTGTAATCACTATTCCTCTGAGATCAAATTTTTTAGATTCTGAATATGAATGAGAATATGCAGTATTTAAAAAAATGTCCTCTAGGCTCATCCATGTTGTCACAATGGCAGGATTTTATTCCCTTTTATGGCTGTATAATATTCCATTTTGTATACACATATCCCATTTTCTTTATTCATTCATTGTTGACTACCTAGGTTAATTCAATATCTTGGATATTGTGAATACGCTGTGATGAATATGGGAGTGAAGATATCTCTTTAACATACCAATTTTTTTTAAAAAAATTACTTTAACTTCTGAGATACACGTGCTGAATGTGAGATTTGTTATATGCATATGTGTGCCATGGTGGTTTGCTGCACCTATCAACCCATCAATTAGGTTTTAAGCCCCGCATGCATTAGGTATTTGTCCTAATGCTCTCCCTCCCCTTTCCCTCAACACCCCTCTGATAGGCCCCCTTTGCAGGGACATGGATGAAGCTGGAAACCATCATCCTCAGCAAACTAACACAGGAACAGAAAACCAAACGCCTCATGTTCGTTCTCACTCATAAGTGGGAGTTGAACAATGAGAACACATGGACACAGGGAGGGGACATACCAATATTATTTTCCTCTGGAAACAGTATTGGGGTTACTGGATTGTATGATAGTTCTATTCTTAGTTTATGGGGAGCCTCCATACTGTTTCTTATAGTGGATATAATAATTTATATTCCTACCAATAGTGTATAAGGGTTTCCTTTTCTCTGCAACTTTGCCAACACTTGTTATCATTTGTATTTTTGATAATAACCATTCTAACTGGAGTAAAGTAATATCTCATTGTTTTTACTATTTGCATTTCTATCATGATTAGAAATTTTGAGCATTTTTCCATATAACGGTTGTCCTTTTATATGTCTTCTTTTGATAAATGTCTATTCAGGTCTTTTGCTCAATTTTTAATGGGATGATTTGTTATTTGTTATTGAGTTGTTTACGTTTCTTATATATTCTAGATATTAACTCCTTGTTAAACATATAGTTTGCAAATATTTTCTCCCATCCTGCATGTTGTCTCTTCTCTCTGTTGACTGTTGCCCTTTCTATGCAGAAGCTTTTTAGTTTTAGTTTAGTATTTGTCTGTTTTTGCTTTCATTGCCTATGCTTTCTAGGTCTTTTTTTGCCCCAGCCCAATGTCATGAAGTATTTCCACCGTTTTCTTCTAGTAGTTTCATAGTTTCTAGTCTTACTTTAATTTACTTTCTTTAATCTATTTTGACTTTACTTTTGCACGTGATGAGTAATAGGGGTCCAGCTTTCTTCTTCTGCATATGAATATTCAATTTTTCTAGCACCATTTTTTAAAGAGACTGCCCTTTCCCCAATGTGTGTTTCTGTCATCTTTGTCAAAAATCAGTATAATATAGATGCGTAGATTTATTTCTGCACTCATTTTTCTCTTTTATTAGTCTATGTGTTTGTTTTCATGCCAATACCAATGTATTTTTAGTTATTATAGCTTTGTAGTGTATTTCAAAGTGAGTTAGTGTGAGCCTCCAGCCTTTTTATTTATTTTTTTATTTTTTTATCATTTTATTTTATTATTATTATTTTTTGTCTTGTGATTGCTTTGGATATTAGGGTATTGTGTGGTAACATATAAGTTTTAGGATTTTTTAAACGTCTGTGAAGAATGTCTTTGACTGAATTGCTTTGGCTAGTATGGATATTTTAACAATATTATTTCCTTCAATCCACAAAAATAAAATATCTTTCCATTTATTTGAGTCTTCATCCGTTTCTTTCATAGGTTTTATTTTAGAGATCTTTTACTTCCTTGGTTAAATGTATTCCTGGGTATTTTATTATTCTAGCCTTTGTAAATGGAAATTATTTCTTTTTCAGAGAGTCTTTTTTTTTTTTTTTTTTTTTTTAAGATAGCGTTTCTCTCTGTTGCCCAGTCTGGAATGTAGTGGCATGGTTTCAGCTCACTGCAACCTCCACCTCCTGATTTCAAACAATTCTCCTGCCTCAGCCTCCCAACTTGCTGGAATTACAGGTGCATGCCACCACACCCAGCTGATTTCTGTATTTTTAGTAAGGACATGGTTTCACTATGGTGACCAGACTGGTCTCGAACTCCTGACCTCAGGTGATCTTCCTGTCTTGGCAACCTGAAGTGCTTGGATTACAAGTGTGAGACACCATGCCTATCCAGAGAGTACAGTGTTAACATATAGAAATGCTACTGCTTTTGGTATATGCATTTTGTGTCCTGCAACTTTACTAAGTTTTTTTACTAGTTTGAATAGTTTTTTTGGTGGGTCTATAGACTTTGCTATACATAAATTCATGTCATTTGCAAACCAGGGCAATTTGATTTCCTCTTTTTCAATTTGACTGTTTTTTATTTCCTTCTCTTGACTCATTGCTCTAGCTAGGACTTCCAGTAGTGTGATGAATAGAAGCGGTAAAAGTAAATATTCCTGTTTTGTTTCAGATCATAGAGAAAAACTTTTAACTTTACCTCATTTAGAATGATGTCAGCTGTGGATTTATCACTTGTAATCTTTTTTTGTGTTGAACATACTTTCTATACCTAATTTGATGAGATTTTTAATCATGAAGAGATACTGTCAAATTATTTTTTCATGTCTATTGAAATGATTGTATGTTTCTTAGTTTTCTTTCTGCTAATGGAATGTACCATATTTATTGATTTGCTTATGCTAAACCATCCTTGTATCCTTGGCATCAACCTCACTTGATTATGGTGAATGATTTTTTTTTAATGTGCTGTTGAATTTAGTTTGTTTGTATTTTGTTGAGGAATTTTGCATCTGTGTTTATCAAGAATAGTGGTCGTGTGTGTGTGTGTGTGTGTGTGTGTGTGTGTGTGTGTGTCTTTGTATGGTTTTGATATTAGGATAATGCTATCTTCATAAAACAAGATTGGAATTTTTTTCTTTGGCTTTCTGGAATAGTTTCAAAATAATTTGTGTTAGTTATTCTTCAAATGTTTGGTAGAATTCAGTTGTAAAACCATCAGTTCCTGGATCTTTCTTTTATGGGAATATTTTTTTATTACTGATGCAATGTCCTACTTGATTAATTATCCGTTTAGATTATCTATTTCTTCATAGGTCAAACTCTGTAACTTGTATATGTTTAGCAATTTATATATTCCCTCTAGATTATCCAATTTCTCAGCATGCAATTGTTCATAATAGTGTCTTGTGATTGTATTTCTTTAGTATCAGTGATAACATCTCTTTTATCATCCTTGGTTTTATTTGAGCTAATTTTTTAAAGTTTAGCTAAAGGATTGTCAAATTTATTTAACTTTTCAAAAAACCAACCCTGCTTTGTTGATTTGGATATTTTTATTCTCTATTTTGTTTACTTTTTCTCTGATATGTATTATTTTTTCTTCCACTAATTTTGGATTAATTTGTTCTTGTTATTCTAGTTCCTGAATGCAATATTAGTTTGTTTATTTCAGATTTTTCTACTTTTTTGATGTAAGTATTTGTTGGTATAAACTTCTATTGGAACCATTTTTGCTGTATCTCCTAAGTTTTGATATGTTTTATTTTAAATTTTCATTTGTCTGAACAAAATTATTGATTTTTTAAAAATTTTGTCTTTGACCCATTGGTTTTTTGGGAGCTTGTTGTTTAATTGCCATTTATTTTTAAAGTTTCTGAAGTTTCTGCTGTTATTGATTTCTAGTTTTGTACTATTGTCGTAAAAATTATATGCTTGATATAATCTTAATCTTAACAAATTTGTTATTTATTTTTGTGCCCTACATATGATATAACCTGGAGAATGTTTCATTTTTAGTTGAGAAAAATGTGTATTCTGTAGTTGTTGGATGAAAAGTTATTGTATATCATTTAGGTCCACTTGGTATAGAGTATAGTATAATTCTACGTTTGTTGTTGATTTTCTGTCTGGATGATCTGTCCATTTTTGAAAGTGGAGTACTAAAGTCTCTTACTATTATCATATTGCAGTATCTTGTATTTTAAACCTAATAATACTTGTTTTATAAATTTGAGTGCTTTGGTGTTGGATGCATATATATTTACAATTGCTGTATCTTCATGCTGAACAGATTCCTTTATCATTATATAATGACATTCTTTACAGCTTTTGATTTAATATCTATGTTATCTAACATAAGTATAGGTACTCCTGTTTGCTTTTGGTTTGTTTTTATACAATACCCTTTTCAACTATTTCATTTTTAGTCTTTGTGTTTTTCACAGGTGAAGTGAGTCTCTTGTAGGCAGCATAAAGAGAACCAGCCTGATTGCTAAGAGTGTAGCTAAATAATCATTGATAAAAAGATGAGTGTGTTTTTTCACCATGCACATACTAGTCCCATCTCAACAAAAGCCAGAAATCGAGATGTGATTACACCAGCAGAAACTGCCAGCTGGGACTACATAAAACAGAGAAAATGAGATAGAATGAAGACAGGCTGCAAGTATGCATTATCATTAAAGAAAAGAGGAGTTACCCCTAAAGGTGAAGCAGAGGCCATCAGGGTTACCAGTCCCACTACAGATCCAAGAAGCAAAACTTCTTCCTCTTTAGCTTTGGAGGGTGAAGCCATCTTTTTGGCTTCCGCAGGCCTGAAGGCCACTGAAGAGTGCTGCATGAGTGGGACCACCACAGAGAGCTGCTAGGGCAGGGCTTACCCCACAGACCTGTAGTTCACTGCCACCCCAGAGGACCACGTGGGCAGATCATTGAACCAAGGACTATTCTCAAGTGTTAAATTTTAATGATATTTGCCTTGCTATTTTTTTTTTTTTAACTTGCTTGGAATCTGTCAGTCCTTTCTTCTAACTTCTTCCTTTGAGGATAGAAATGTCTATCTTATGCTTGTCCCACCATTATATTTTTGAAGCACACAACTTTTCTGGTTTTACAAGTTCACATCTGGAGAGGAATTTTACCTCAGGATAAATCTTACCTTTAGTCTCACTCATACCTGATTTCGATACTAGTCAGATGAGACTTTGGACTTTAGAGTTGATACTGTCACAAGATAAGATGTTTGGCCTGTTGAGATAATATATACATATTTTGCAAGTCAGAAAAACATGAATTTGTGAGGTTGGGATAAAATGTTAAGAACTGACAGTTTATTACCTCCAAAATCATATGTTCCAGTCCTGACCTCCAGTGTGGCCATAGTTGGAGATGAGACTGCTAAGAAAGTAAATGGGGTTAGAAGGGTAGGGCCCCTGACCCAATGTGATTTGTCTCTATAAGAGAAAAACAACAACAACAAAAACATGTTTTTCTCCCTCTCCACAAACATACACTGAGGAAAGACCATGTGAGGACACAGCAAGGCAGTCATTTGTAAGCAAGGAGAAGAGCCTTTTCCAGAAACCAAGTTGGCCAGAAACTGAATCATGTTTTTCTAGCCTCTAGAACTGGGAGAAAATAAATTTCTGTTGTTTTAGCACTTAGTCTGCAGTATTTTTTTCTGGCAGCCTGAGTAAACTACTACAATATTTTATATTATGCTTTCTCATAAATACTTTTTAAAACGATTTTATAGTAATCTTGGGAAATCAGAATTAAGTTTACTTTTTATGTAGAAGTAAATTGAAATTCCCATACATTTAAACCCTTCTTGTATAATGGTATGGACTTTACCTTCTGCCCTATCTAGAAGAGAAGCACAGGAAATTTTCTAAAGCAAAACAAATTGGCAGAAGAGGCAAGTTGTAGAGAACAAGTTCTGAATAAAGTTGACTCTTGCCAAGTGCAAAATGTCAATTAATTCCACATGTTTAAAAGTGGATTTTCTATAAATTTCCCTCTACACACTGCTTTAAATGTGTTCCGGAGATTCTGGTATGTCGTGTCTTTTTTTCATTGGTTTCAAAGAACATCTTTATTTCTGCCTTCATTTCGTCATGTACCCAGTAGTCATTCAGGAGCAGGTTGTTCAGTTTCCATGTAGTTGAGTGGTTTTGAGTGAGTTTCTTAATCCTGAGTTCTAGTTTGATTGCACTGTGGTCTGAGAGGCAGTTTGTTATAATTTCAATTATTTTACATTTGCTGAGGAGTGCTTTACTTCCAACTATGTCGTCAATTTTGGAATAAGTACGATGTGGTGCTGAGAAGAATGCATATTCTGTTGATTTGGGGTGGAGAGTTCTATAGATGTCTATTAGGTCCTCTTGGTGCAGAGCCAAGTTCAATTCCTGGATATCCTTGTTAACTTTCTGTCTCATTGATCTGTCTAATGTTGACAGTGGGGTGTTAAAGTCTCCCATTATTATTGTGTAGGAGTCTAAGTCTCTTTGTAGGTCTCTGAGGACTTGCTTTATGAATCTGGGTGCTTCTGTATTGGGTGCATATATATTTAGGTTAGTTATGTCTCCTTGTTGAATTGATCCCTTTATCATTATGTAATGGCCTTCTTTGTCTCTTTTGATCTTTCTTGATTTAAAGTCTGTTTTATCAGAGATAAGGACTGCAACCCCTGCATTTTTTGCTGTTTGTTTCCCATTTGCTTGGTAGATCTTCCTCCATCCCTTTACTTTGAGCATATGTGTGTCTCTGCACGTGAGATGGTTCTCCTGAATACAGAACACTGATGGGTCTTGACTCTATAAATGCCCGAAAGAGAAAGCAGGAAAGATCTAAAATCAACACCTTATCACCACAATTTAAAGAACCAGAGAAACAAGAGCAAACATTCAAAAGCTAGCAGAAGGCAAGAAATAGCTAAAATCAGAGCAGAACTGAAAAAAACCTTCAAAAAATCAATGAATACAGGAGCCGGTTATTTGAAAAGATCAACAAATTTGATAGACTGCTAGCAAGATTAATAAAGAAGAAAAGAGAGAAGAATCAAATAGATGCAATAGAAAATGATAAAGGGGATATCACCGCCGATCCCACATAAATACAATCTACCATCAGAGAATACTATAAACACCTCTGCAGGGGCCTTTGAAAACAGTATGCTGAGAATAGATAGGGCTCAAGGACAGTAGCTCCAACTGAACTTTTAATGAACTCCCGTAGGCGCCCAGAAGGCGGGTAAATAAGAAAGAATATAGAAACAAGGTGCTGAGTAGAAGGTTACATGTGGGAAAAGAAAGTTTGTTTTGCATTGCATTCTTTCTGCTGACGTGAGGTTTATGGAGTATAAATAAAGTGAGGCGGAGGCTCTGAGTGCGGCCGCCATGTTCTCTGTGTGTCTTTGTCTTTGTGTGTGTTCTTTCATTCTCCACCACCCCCGGTGCGGCCCCCAACACACCTCTGTGCAAATAAATGAGAAAATCTAGAAGAAATTCATAAATTCCTGGACACATACATCATCCCAAGACTAAACCAGGAAGAAGTTGAATCCCTGAATAGACCAATAACAGGTTCTGAAATTGAGGCAATAATTAATAGCCTACCAACCCCAAAAAGTCCTGGATCAGACAGATTCACAGCTGAATTCTATCAGAGGTACAAAGAGGAGCTGGTACCATTCCTTCTGAAACTATTCCAATCAATAGAAAAAGAGGGAATCCTCCCTAACTCATTGTGTGAGGCCAGCATCATCCTGATACCAAAGCCTGGATGAGACGCAACAAAAAAAGAGAACTTTAGACCAATATCCCTGATGAACATCGATGCAAAAATACTTAATATCCTATTGGCACATTGAATCCAGCAGCACATCAAAAAACTTATCCACCATGATCAAGTTGGCTTTATCCCTGGGATGCAAGGCTGGTTGAACATACACGAATCAACAAACGCAATCCAGCATATAAACAGAACCAAAGACAAACACCACATGATTATCTCAATAGACGCAGAAAAGGCCTTCGACAAAATTCAACAGCTCTTCATGCTAAAAACTCTCAATAAACTAGGTATTGATGGGACGTATCTCAAAATAATAAGAGTTATTTATGACAAACCCACAGCCAATATCATACTGAATGGGCAAAAACTGGAAACATTCCCTTTGAAAACTGGCACAAGAGAGGGATGCCCTCTCTCACCACTCCTATTCAACATAATGTTGGAAGTTCTGGCTAGGGCAATCAGGCAGGAGAAAGAAATGAAGGGTATTCAATTAGGAAAAGAGGAAGTCAAATTGTCCTTGTTTGCAGATGACATGAATGCATATTTAGAAAACCCCATCTTCTCAGCCCAAAATCTCCTTAAGCTGATAAGCAACTTCAGCAAAGTCTCAGGATAAAAAGTCAATGTGCAAAAATCACGGCCGGGCACGGTGGCTCAAGCCTGTAATCCCAGCACTTTGGGAGGCCGAGACGGGCGGATCACGAGGTCAGGAGATCAAGACCATCCTGGCTAACACGGTGAAACCCCGTCTCTACTAAAAAATACAAAAAAAAAACCAACAAAAAAAACTAGCCGGGCGAGGTGGCAGGCGCCTGTAGTCCCAGCTACTCGGGAGGCTGAGGCAGGAGAATGGCGTAAACTCGGGCAGCAGAGCTTGCAGTGAGCTGAGATCCGGCCACTGCACTCCAACCTGGGTGACAGAGCGAGACTCCGTCTCAAAAAAAAAAAAAAAACAAAAAAAACACAAGCATTCTTATACACCAATAACAGACGAACAAAGAGTCAAATCATGAGTGAACTCCCATTCACAAATGCTTCAAAGAGAATAAAATACCTAGGAATCCAACTTACAAGGGACGTGAAGGAACTCTTCAAGGAGAACTACAAACCACTGCTCAGTGAAATAAAAGAGGACACAAACAAATGGAAGAACATTCCATTCTCATGAACAGGATGAATCAATATCGTGAAAATGGCCGTATTGCCCAAGGTAATTTATAGATTCAATGCCATCCCATCAAGCTACCAATAAGTTTCTTCAAATTTGAAAAAACTGCTTTAAAGTTCATATGGAACCAAAAAAGAGCCCACATTGCTGGAAGCATCACACTACCTGACTTCAAACTATACTACAAGGCTACAGTAACCAAAACAGCGTGGTACTGGTACCAAAACAGAGATATAGACCAATGGAACAGAACAGAGCCATCAGAAATAATACCACACATCTACAGCCATCTGATCTTTGACAAACCTGAGAAAAACAAGAAATGGGGAAAGGATTCCCTATTTAATAAATGGTGCTGGGAAAATTGGCTAGCCATAAGTAGAAAGCTGAAACTGGATCCTTTTCTTACTCGTTATATGAAAATTAATTCAAGATGGATTAGAGACTTAAATGTTAGACCTAATACCATAAAAACCCTAGAAGAAAACCTAGGTAATACCATTCAGGACATAGGCATAGGCAAGGACTTCATGTCTAAAACACCAAAAGCAACGGCAGCAAAAGCCAAAATTGACAAATGGGATCTCATTAAACTAAAGAGCTTCTGCACAGCAAAAGAAACTACCGTCAGAGTGAACAGGCAACCTACAGAATGGGAGAAAAGTTTTGCAATCTACTCATCTGACAAAGGGCTAATATCCAGAACCTAAAAATAATCAAACAAATTTACAAGAAAAAAACAAACAACCCCATCAAAAAGTGGGCAAAGGATATGAACAGACATTTCTCAAAAGAAGACATTCACACAGCCAACAGACACAAGAAAAAATGCTCATCATCACTGGCCATCAGAGAAATGCAAATCAAAACCACAATGAGATACCATCTCACACCAGTTAGAATGGCACTCATTAAAAAGTCAGGAAACAACAGGTGCTGGAGAGGATGTGGAGAAATAGGAACACTTTTACACTGTTTATGGGATTGTAAACTAGTTCAACCATTGTGGAAAACAGTATGGCGATTCCTCAAGCATCTAGAACTAGAAATACCATATGACCCAGCCATCCCATTCCTGGGGATATACTCAAAGGATTATAAATCATGCTGCTATAAAGACACATGCACACGTATGTTTATTGTGACACTATTCACAATAGCAAAGACTTGGAATCAACCCAAATGTCCATCAGTGACAGACTGGATTAAGAAAATGTGGCACATGTACACCATGAAACACTATGCAGCCATAAAAAAGAATGAGTTCGTGTCCTTTGTAGGGACATGGATGCTGCTGGAAACCATCATTCTCAGCAAACTTTTGCAAGAATAGAAAACTAAACACCACATGTTCTCACTCATAGGTGGGAACTGAACAATGAGATCACTTGGACTCGGGAAGGGGAACATCACACACTGGGGCCTATTGTGGGGAGGGGGACGAGAGGAGGGATGGCATTGGGAGTTATACCTGATGTAAATGACGAGTTGATGGGTGCTGACCAGTTGATGGATGCAGCACACCAACATGGCACATGTATATGTATGTAACAAACCTGCACGTTGTGCACATGTACCCTAGAACTTAAAAACAAAACAAACAAACGAAAAAACCCACTCTTTTAAACGTTCTGAAAATGCATTTACTTACGGATTTTGGTAACATGTCCTTGGATTACACCTAGTTATTTTTAATATTATGTAGTAATTCTGTGTGTATGCATGCATATTTATAACATTTGGAATTCAAAAATAATAAACAGAGTACTTGAATATTATCCTAATGGAGATTAGTGATAGAATAAAACAGAACTAAAATCAATTACATAAGTAAACAATATGGGAAAGATTTTGAAAAGTAGTTATTTTACAAGATTGAAGTTATTTTGTAACTTGAGTTCTAGAATCATACTTAAATAATTATTACAGTGTATATTTTTATGTTAAAACTTTAAATGTGTCATATAGTGTGCATATATATATCTATATATAAAACTCTTAAAAGTTGCAAATGAATCCAATTTATATTTTGAAAATGACACTAATTGAATTGTATGTAAAGTTTTAAGCTTGTTTTTTAAGTCTGCAGGAAACACTTGATTAATTGATATTTTGGGCTGCAAAGTTGATGTTCTAAACACTCCTAAAAATACAAACATAAAAAAGCAATTAAATGGAAAAAATGTTGATATGAAAGAAAGTCTAGAGTCTACACCTAATGAGTCTACATCTGAGAATAAAATGAAGAGAATAGGCAGGTATCTTGTTCTTAAATCAGTATATGGCAGAAGAATCTATTCCCTCAAGCTGGTGACACACATAGTAGGTTCTCTGCTCTATGAATAAGCAACAGGATGCAGTCACTGACTCAACCATACTGCTTACCTGCACTTGATATTTACTATATGAAACCTCAAGGTTGGAATACAGCATCTATACTTTTTCTTTCCCCTTGCTTCCACTTTCCTCTAGGCTTGTTCTCTGCAAGGCACCATTCTAGGCTCTTTATATAGATTCCAGCATTAAACCCTCAAGACAATTCTATTGTACATCTAATATTATCCTCCTCATTTTACAGAGATGAAAATCAAAGCTTAAATTACTCATCCAGTCACAAAAAATGACAAAAATGAAATTTAAAACTCATTTCCAAATCCACTTTCTATTTTTTTATATAAGTGCAGCTTAGGATGCACTAGGAAATCTCCATAATACCAAAAACAATGCAATACACCTTTGTTTTCTTGCGAATCTGTGATTCTGCTTCAGGTATTCCTATGAGCCAGCTTTACTGGCAAATTAATTAATTAAAAGTTTTTTTTCTTTTTTTATAAGTCCCTAGCTCCTTATTTACTGCCCCTTACCTATCCATAACTGATACTTGCTCTACCCCAAGCACTGTGGTTTAATTTTTACTCTTCTTTTTTTTGCCCAGCCATATCCTCAATTCTAGAGATGAAAATCAATATCAGACAATACAAATGACTTATATAAGCTTGTAGTCTTAACTTTGTGTTAAATATTTACATTTTAAAAAACTTCAAAGTCACAAGACAATGACTTTGTAGGGGAATCGTTCATCAAACTTTGAATTGAAAAAAATGCTTCAGGATGAGTAACAGCAGTCCCCTCAGACAGTCCAGAACTGACGCAATTCAAAAAAGTAATCAGATTTTGTGCCTAAATTAAAACAACAATTAGAACTGGGTTACTCCTTTGGGTACATCAACATTCTGATAAAAACATGTCATCTAGACTGAACGTATGTCAAATCCAAAACATGTAGCTGATTCAAAAATAAATGTGAAATACCATCACCAAAATGTTAACTAACCTGAATACTCAGGGAATATATTAATAGCATTTTTTTTCATTTTTTCTGTTCATTAAGGAATCCAATTTTAACAATGGTAACTATCTGAAATTGTCTTTCTATTAACAATAATACACTTTCTATTAACAATAATGTACAACAATTGTACATTATAATGTACAATATAATACAATACACAATTCTACCAGATTCATGTAAGGAAACATAACAAAAAATAGTGACTAAAGTAGGCCATTTCAATACCAAATGCAAACTAAACTTTAAGAATGTTAAATATTTTAAAAATTATTCTGTGAATTCTAAACATGTAGAGATCAAAATTGTAAGCATGGATGATACAAAGTAACATGACAGTGTGATACTACACCCAAGTTCCAATGGCTATTGTGATACAAAATAATCTTTATCATTTAAATTCACAGAACGGTTAGATTCAGACCCTAAAGAAATAAGAACATAATATTGCAAAGACAAATGTATGTCATTGTCAATCACAAAAACTTAGTAAATGTGAATATATTGAATTAACTTTCTTTGCAATTTGTAATTAAATTAATGATATTTATCAAATCAGATTACCATATAGAGGAAAATAAACATGGGAGTTCTCCTTTTTTTGTTAATTGTCCATCAATTCTTGGGTTTTTTCACTAAAGCTAAATAACTCCTCCAGCATAATTTCCACCAACTGGACTACTCTATTTCAATGGAACCTAGTACACTGTTTTTTCTCCAACTGACTGGCATTCGATTGAACACAAAAGCTAATTCTGTAACTAGCACCAGCAAATCTCACCTATACTGCTCACTTGACCTTTAATCTCAGGTAGCAATAAGGAGATAAAATGTTTCACTGTTCTCAATTACTATGTATTTACACGGTCTTTGCATTCCAAAAAATAATGTTAGGTGCCCAACATGATATTTATGACTTTCTTAAATGTCAAAGAGCAATATTAAATAGAGTAGCCTTCACATTACGTCAGGCCTCCCAATTGAGTTTTTTCTAATGACATATTGATGAGATTGTTATCGTTATTCCTACCAGCTCCCAGTTTTCTGAAGTCATCTACAGAATATTTCACACTCCAATCATTCATGGCGTTACTGCAACAGGAAGATTACAGGAATACTGCTTTATGCTGTCTAACCAGTAATTAAATCTCTCTTAAAATGAATAGTGCATTTTTAATAGTTTCTCTGGAGGTTTCACGAACAACATATGCTCTTTTAAGCAAGAGCTCATCTTTCATCAACACCTAAATTCACACCAAGGCTCAGTGGCTCTTTGCAGTTGGATGCCTGCACATTATATCATCCATCATCCTGGCACAGCCGCAGTCATGGAACAGAGGCATTAACCTGTCACAGTGTGATTCAGAAAGAAATGTGGTTTTCAAAGAAGCTTCAGTTTGGCTACCACACCAGAGCTATAAAGTGTGTGAGGTATGTGCATGTGTGTGTATGCAAATATGTGTCAAACTGAGACTTAAAATTCACATTGAAAAAAAAAAAAATCACAGACTGTCTAAAAAAGAGCGTCAAGCAGTTTAACAACAAAGCTAATTCCTTGTATCATATTTCATTCTCTTTTGCTTAGCACGTTTCTATTCACCTGTGATCACTGAGCTAATTTCTAAGTTTATATGCAAACAAGGAAAATGGTCTCACAGACTGAGTAATAATAGTTCAAAAGACACAGGCAGCCTAAGGTGCACACGCAGTACAGAACACCATCCCTAGGGGATGCAAAGAAAATATTCCAGCACAGGTCATGGTGAACTTCTGTTCTATAACAATCTGTTTACTGATATCCTGAACAAGGGTGTCAGTAAATCCAGTCTGAAATACTTTTAACTAGCACATGTTCTACACAGAGGTCCGAGAATTATTAATTTCTGGGATCTGTACATTGATTTATAAAGAAACTATTTTGGTTAGAATCCTGGTCGTAACACCTTCTAACTATGTGGGCTTGAACAATTTACTGAAGTTTTCTGTTGCTCTGTTTTACCCTCTTTAAACTAGAAATAATATCTGCGCCTACATCATGGAGCTATTGAGAGTATTAAATAGTAGTTTTCCTTTGCCATAAAACATACACAATCCTCCAAACTTAACGAATGGGAAACAAAAGTAACTTCAGTGGGTTATTTCATGTGATAATAGTAACCAATCATTTTCCACTGCTGATCAATGGACCCATGCATTTTGTGTATGGGAAGGTGTTTTGGGTTGAGTTTTCCCTCAACAGAATATGTTGAAGTCCTAAACCCTAGTACCTCAGAATTTAACCATATTTGGAAATAGGATAATTTTAGATGTTATTAGTTAAGATGAAGTCATATAGGAGTAGCGCGGCCTTTAAGTCAATATGACTGGTGTTCTTACAAGAAGAGAAGAGACACATGGGAAAGATAGAAATATGAAAATGAAGCTGTGTTGCTACTACCCAAGAAACCTCTGGAGCTACTGTTTTTTAGGTTTTTTGTTTGTTTGTTTGTTTGTTTTTGTGATGGAATCTCACTCTGTCGCCCAGGCTGGAGTGCAGTGGCGCGATCTCAGCTCACTGCAAGCTCCGCCTCCTGGGTTCACGTCATTCTCCCGCCTCAGCCTCCCGAGTAGCTGGGACTACAGGCGCACGTCACCGCACCAGGCTACTTTATTTTATTTTTTAAGTACAGACGGGGTTTCACCGTGTTAGCCAGGTTGGTCTCGATCTCCGCCAGGTTGGTCTCGATCTCCTGACCCCATGATCCGCCCACCTCGGCCTCCCAAAGTGCTGGGATTACAGGCGTGAGCCACCGCGCCCGGCCTGGAGCTACTGTTACTAGATCACTAGTCTCATTTACCTGCTGCATGGTAACAGAGCAGTACACTGAAACCGCAGGAGTTACAACAGGAAAAGAGTTTAATAATCATCAGGCAGCCTAACGGACGAAGAGGTAAGAAGTACTCTTAGACCCGTCTCCCTGAGGGGTTCTGGGCTAGAGCGAATAAGGGAATTGTGGCAGGCAAAGGGCTGGAAGATTGGGTTCACTGATTGCTCAGAATAAAGGGGTAAAATTACCATGATGTGGAAACTGCATTCTTCACTTGAGTCAGCTCCTCAGTGGGAGCTCTCAGACTAGCTGGCAATGGGAGTTTTGCTGGCATATGAGATCTGAGAAGCATCTTAAATGGAAAACTTGAGGTTTCTCAACGTAAAAGATGTTTTCTGTGGGAACAATTAAGGGAAGTTAGTGCCTTGTGACCTGGTCTACTTGACTTACGGGCAAAAAGCAACTGTAAGGAAGTGAACCAAAGAGCAGGCAGGCTGGTTAAAAGTTAATGCCAAGCCATAACTCTATTCTAGGCTTATACTTTTGTCAAAAACACCTGTCAATGGATTATATTAACTTTATGAGGATGTTTTCACTACCAGAAACTAAATGAAGAAAAGAGTGACCCTCCCCTGGAGGATTTAGAAGGAGCTTGGCCTTGCTAACACCTTGAGTTTGGACTTCTAAGCCTCCAAAACTGTGAGATAAAAACTTTCTGTTGGGTTAAACTATCCGGTTTCTGTCACTTTGTTACAGCAGTCCCAGCCAACTAATCCAGATTTGCCATCTATTTACTAAATCTCAGTTGCAGAGCAGTGTCTTCTAACATAAGGATGGGGTCAAATTGCTAGTATTTTATTAGTCTATTTGCGTTTTTCACATCGTCTTGAAACAGTTATGTCTTTTTACAACGTTTTAAAATTAGCAGAGATATTAATATATTTTGGGAAGAATTTTAGAAAATTTTTAAATTAAAATAATACGTATATAATATATACATATATGTACACATTATTTTAATTAGAAATATATTATTGTATATTTTTAATTAAAATAATTAAAAGTAAAATACTAAAATATATTTTTAATTATTTTATATATAATTATACATAAAAATTATCTGTAGGACTATGGTCTTTCTCGTTTATAATGTATTATTTAATGTTTTGTTTTATTTTAATCTCTCTTTTGTCTTTTTTTTATATTTTGTTAGTTTACTGAACTTCTCAAAAGTCTTTAGTATAGTTTGATCTAGTACTTTGTTTCTCAAGGTTTTTGGTCTTTATTGAGGTAGAATTTATTTACAAAAAATACATTTTAAATTAAAATATAGTGACTTTAGTTAAATATTTACATAACTATTTCAAAAATTTGGAATTTTAATGAAATTTTATCTTTAGAAATCCATGTACAACATATATAAATGTTGTAAACTTTGTGAACATTTCTAATTATATAATATTGCACTGATATTTGATATCCATCAAATATTAGTCCCAGTAATATTTCAAACAGCATAAACTATCTTCAATATATATAATAGCTGATTGATTAATTTATAGTATAAATATTTAACAAACAATAGTAAATGTAAGGATTTATTTGTTTGTTTGTTTGTTTTGAGATGGAGTTTTGCTCTTGTCGCACAGGCTGGAGTGCAATGGTGCAATCTCGGCTCACTGAAACTTCTGCCTCCCGGGTTCAAGCAATTCTCCTTTGTCAGCCTCCCGAGTAGCTGGGATTACAGGAACCCGCCACCATGCTCAGCTAGTTTTTGTATTTTTAGTACAGAGGGAGTTTCACCATGTTGGTCAGGCTGGTCTCAAACTCCTGACCTCAGGTGGTCTACCTGCCACGGCCTCCCAAAGTGCTGGGATTACAGGCATGAGCCACCGCGCCTGGCCTAAATGTAAGTTTTTAAAATATGATTAAGTTAGAAATGTTAATCTTATAGAGAATCCTATGTAATTTTAAGATGTATTGACTTCTTTATTAAAATCATTTAAAAAAATGAAGTTCAGAACTAATGAGCAAATGAATGAATTTAATAACAAAAGGGAGCTATGGTTACAGAACTTAACTAAATGGCATTGCTTGAGAAAAATCATATTTGTTTTGTGTTAGTGCCAAAGAGAATAATAGAACTCATCTGTTCTGTTTGATGGTATTTTATTCTGAAAATTTAATTCACTTGTTAAAAGTGAATTAAAAATATTTATGTAATATATTTTGGTTCTAGACAAATCACATAGGCTTAAAAATGGCAATTAACAGATTTTTGTTAGCAATAACTGGAGCCATACATATGAGTAATTAATATAAGCTATGCTATAATTTTTAAACATTTAATGATAAAGGAAATAATATCTATTCATTTGCTGAAAATATAATTAGTTTTGCCATTTTAAATAGATTTATTGATCAATAATTAACATAGAGTGCACAGTACATTATTAAATTTTATAATTTGATAAATTTAGTTATATATAAACCTGTGAAACCATCACCATTGTCAAGATAATCAACATATACATCACTCTATTTATTTTTGCTTTAAAATTATATTGAAGAGATGCCACTATTTAAAACAAAAATACTCTCATATATAACCATGTAGTTAGAAATTTTCAGTCCTCTTCATTGTTTCGTGTAGACACAGTTTTGAAGCAGCTTCATTGTCTGAAGTATTACCTGGAGTTCTTTGTCTCACGACCAAGGAAAATAAGGAGAATGGTCACCAAGGGTGAGTTTGGAGCAAAAATTTAATAAGCAAAAGAGGAAAGTTCTCCACAGCGGAAAGGGGGCCCAAAAGAGTGGTGTCAACTATGAGGCTGAGTCAGGGGTTTTTAAGCACTGAAAAGAGGAAGAATGTCCTGACTGGTCTGTAGGCCATTTTGCACAAAGTACCACTAAGAAAGAGGTATGAGAGTGTGAAGAACGAATTGGAGGCTGAGGTGAATGCTAGGCTCGGGACCTTGGCCCAGGACCAATCAGGGGCTGAAGTAATAATTCACCCTATGTAAATGAAAGCTTAGCCTGCACCAATTATAGAAACACAGTCATATGTAAAATAGGTGAAAAGTAAAAAATCAATAGGTGAAAGGTAAGAGATTAAGGTGTGCCAAGGAGAGATAAATGTGTCCAAAAAAGGGTGGAATGTGTTCATCTGGGTCAAATACTGTTTCCGTTCAAGGACATGGGCTCTATTCTTATCTGGGGCCTGCATTTTTATTTTCAGGCTGTTCTTTGGGGGAATTTTGCCAAGGACCCACCCTAACTGCCTGCCTGCCAAGTTTTTTATTTTCTTCTTTCTCAGTTTGATTTGGTATAATTGCCTTCTTACTGAAAAGTTTTAGTTAACATTTCAATAAATTTCTATCGAAGCAATTTTTCAAATTACTGCTTTCTTCTGTATCTATGTATTTAATTTATTTAATATTAATTATTGAAATAGATTCTCTTAAAGATTACATAATATTTCTTTAGAAAGAGCTATCTCAAATTTATAATCTTTGGTGACACATACCTGATTACTCCTGGCATGCTGTATGAATGAAGAATAGAGAGAATGGGATTGTGTCAGCAGGCATTTGCAGAGTGTGCAAGCAATGAGGCAGGTATCGATGGCATTCGCTTCACCACTTAATGAATGCCCCTTATTTTGACATTAGTCTCATCTATTTTTTTTCTGAGGCTGTGCTTTTGGTAGTGGTAGTGGTTGAAAAAATGGTTTATATGGGGGGAAATATTTTCTAAATTTTCAGTCAGTTTTCCTTTGTTAAGTTATTGCTTAGTAATTTAGTTCAATTTGGACGGAATGTTATAAGAATGTATAGGCTGGGTGAGGTGGCTCATGCCTGTAATCCCAACACTTTGGGATGCTGAGGCCGGTGCATCACCTGAGGTTGAGAGCTCGAGACCAGCCTGACCAACATGGAGAAACCCTGTCTCTACTAAAAATACAAAATAGCCAGGTGTGGTGGTGCGTGCCTGTAATCTTAGCTACTCGGGAGGCTGAGGCAGGGGAATTGCTTGAACCGGGGAGGCGGAGGTTGCAGTGAGCCAAGATCGTGTCATTGCACTCCAGCCTGGACAACAAGAGGGAAACTCTGTCTCAAAATAATAATAATAATAATAATAATAACATAAATAAAAAATTAAAATAAAAAAGAATGTCTCAAAGTTTTTAGCACATTGTCATTCTTCATTTTCTACTGTAGATGAAGCTTCAAGTGCTAGAAGGTAAATCTGTAGGTATAAATAGAAATACTAGTATAGAATTATATAACTTAAAATAACTAAATTTCAGTAAACCTTCCTTCATAAAGTTTATTTTGTTTTGATTTGATGTTAAGAGGGATACCAGGAACAAATGCTACTATGAAAAAGAATGGCCATGTCTATTTACTTATATTTATAAAAAGTCAGAAAATAAAGATATGACTTTAAGAGAAGAAAAAAATAGTGGTTTTTCCAATGAGGATGATTGCTCTAGGGATTATGAATCACAGATGCTTAATTGATTAATTAATTTCACCAAAATGTATGGTATATGTATGGAACAAAGTAACAAGTGCTGAATATGTAGAGATAATGGGATTTTCATTATTAATTTTGGCACTATCCCTTAATGTGTACAATATTGTTCACTGCCATTTAACTTATTCATTTATGTATTCTAAAACTTTAATTAAGATTTTGCCATCTGAAAGCTATAATTAGACTATTTTGCTTAATATTCTTTATCATTTTTAACAGCTCATTGCTTTCAGGAGTAAGGTGATTTATTTTTAATACTAACCTCTTAGCACTCCAGTGGCATTCTCTGTGACTTTTACTTTAAACATCACTTGCTTCACTAATAGCAATGAAGCCTTTGCAGATGAAATCAATATGTCACCCTTTTAATTCCAAGTGGAATAAGATGATTTTTTTCCAAGAAAAATCTGTCTTTATTTTAATTTCAAAGATGTCACATAATTATAACAAACTAATTATCTTATAAAATGTCTTCAATATGTGTGAGTTACTGAGAAATATTAAAAAATATTGTATTACTTTAACATAAAATTAAGAAATAAGATTGAAACAGTCACCTGCAGCAAAGATTTATGTGATACTCTAAAGCAATGAATATTGAATTAATATGGAATTGTGCACAATGTCATAGGACAGGAGACACAGTTGAGTATATCAGGACAACTCTATATTTCACTAGTGTGCCATTTTAAGGAGAAATGGGCATATGAATGAATGTTGAATGAAAACAATTAATTTCATAGATAAATTTTATCTGGAAAACTGCATTGAGAAAGCATTATATGGAAAGTGAATTATAGTGATATAATTTGAATTTAAAAGCATTTATTTTATGGCAAAGTGGAACATTAAAAATTATTGGGATTTTTAAATAAAATCAACACATTCCTAAAGTCTGGCAAATAATCCTGAAAAATTGCAGACTTACAAAAATTATTTGAAAGATATGCTCATATGTGTATCTTAAAAATATCACAGGTAGTTGCTGAAATATTTCACTGTATTTACTTCAATTTTAGGATAGGCAAGGAAATCTCTTTGGAAAAGTGACACTTGAATATAAACCTGAATATAAGTGCGCTAGTCCAAGCTCAGTAAGTTTAATAAACATGAGAAGTAGTGAAAAAGAGAGAGAAGAAGAGCAAGATGAGTGTGGTGAGTGAGGCGGGGAGCAATCAGACTGGCTGTGTAGATCATTGTAAGGACTTTGACTTTTACCCTGAGTAAAAGAGAAAGCCATTAGTAGGTTTTGTGCAAAGAGTGACATGATCTGACATATATTCAATACTCATTTTGCAGAGCGTTCCTTTTTTCCTTAGGTTTATGAAACCATCAATTTACACAGTTAAATTTCCAAGTGCACATGAATTCCCAAAATTCTTGATACCAATTATATATCTCAAATTTATATAATCTACCTACAATTTCTAGAATTTATATGACCAAAAGTATTATATAATTTTTATACAGCCGGAAGATACAGTTTTACAAACATTATTCTGCAAAGATACTTTAATCAGAGTTTTTCTTTAATACTGTAGAGCAAAAGTTAAATACCAAATTAGAAAAGCTATTGATTGAAAAAGTTTGTAATTACACAAAAAGAGGTCTGAGTTATCAATCCAATGCCTTTAAGTCAATCCTTCATAATTTATACAAGCTGCCAAGAATTATCATTAACATTTATTTCACATTTACTTCTATAGCTGCTGATTTTTATATACCAGAAGATGGTGAATATTTGTCTTATGACTTTTCCCTAAAATGTTTATAGTTTCAGCTTGCTTTTAGGTCTATCCGATTTTAACAGAAGTGTGTGTGTGTGTGTGTGTTTGTGTGAGGCAAGGTTCAAATTCATTTATTTGATATGTGGATATCCAGTTGTTTCAGCTCCATTTCTTGTAAAAAATATTTCCCCATTAAATTCTTTTAGCACTTTCATTAAAAAACAATTAAGCTTGTGTTCATTTATTTATAGGCTTGCTCTTATTTTAACTGTACAAAGAAATATATTTGTATAAATAGAAATAAGAATGTCAAAAAACTTTAATTAAACAAAATTCATTTGGGTGACATAGATTGAAAACATTAATCAATTTTAGTCATATATTCTAATTAATAATACTGGAATACATGCTTTTTAACTTACACTTATTAAGTTTATGTATAATGTTAAATGAATAAAAGTATGAAAATTTATTTTTAAAACATAATTTTCTCATGGAAGAAATAAAATAACCCTTTTGAAAGGTCAAATTTTCATTTTCTGCCAGTCAGCATTTTAAAATTTCTCTCAATATTAATTAGTTTGAAAAGATTAATTCATAATGTTTTATGAATATGAAGAAAATATTAACCAGGTCGTTTTGAAAGAAATATGCTCATTTTTATGCAGATTACTGCTGATTTATCTGAAGAAAATGTTGAAATCAAATTGTCTTCTGTGATCAGTTATTACAGTTGCAAGCAATATCTACTGAAATCACTTAATATAAAATTTTCATTAGGGCATTTTTTGTCATTTCTCTATGGCCTTTAAAGATTTGACATTTTAGGAAATACAGCATCAATCAAATGTGTAAATATATACTTAATCATTTTCTGTTTATTTTTCACACTATCAAAACAGTACTCCTTTTGGTAATGCTATATTAACTAGACTTTAGATATCACTTTGTATGTGTTACAATTATGTGATATGTTTAAACAACCAATGAAATCAGTTTCTATCAGTTTATTAGGATATTATTTTTCAAATGTAAATAATTATAGATATTTTTTGAACTATGGTTTTTACACTTTGGAGACATTTTAGATTCAGTGTCCAAATGATTTGACATTGTCCTCTGATAGATCTGGCTCAGGGATCATTTATAAAACATCTATGTTCTAGGCACCACCAAAGTTCTATAAGTACAGTTGTTAAACAAAATACCTCCAAAATATGGGGAGTAGGCAGAAAATAAGCAATTATGTTCATAAAATAAATTCAGATGGAAATAAAAGCCACACATAAAGCAGGGTGATATGATAGAAAGCAGTTTGGGATGAGGTAAGGTTGCTTTAGATGGACAGTTAGGTAAAAAATCTTCTGAACATTGAGGAGAGAACAGAATAACAAGAAGAAACTCTCCATTAAATAATCTAGGCAAAAATTATTCCAGATAAAGGGAATAATATTCAAAAACACTTAATTAGGGGTAGCTTGGCAGAGTGGGAGTTCATAGAGGAGGAGGCTAGGTGAAGCTTAGTGGGCCAGGGAAAGAAGGCAACAGATGAGGTTGGAGATTTTTGTGTACTAAAGTCTTTTCTTTTGGAGACACATATTCAGAGGCCATGATAAGTAATTTGACTTTAATTCCAAGTTCTATGAGAAGTTACTGGAAGATTTTGTGTAGAGAAATAAGATGATCTGGTTCATATTATAGAAGATTATTTTAGCTGCAGGAAAAGAAAGTGTAGAAGTGCAAGAGTGAACGCGTAGACACAAGAGAAACTATTGCAGAAATAAAGACTATATAAAATATTGGTTTATTTTAAAATTATCTCAATGGGGATAGAGAGAGGAAGAAAAATCAAGGACTACACTCTGGTGTTCACGTAAATAAGACTTGTTGAGGATTGGACTTAGCAAGTGAGAGTAAAAAGAATAAACAATTGTAATTGCTAGGGTTTTAATTTGAATAATTAAATACTTTTGAAAGAGATTAAAAAGGAAACATGATGGGCTGAAAGGTGGAGGTGATTGAAGAATTAATCTTGCAACCATTAAGATTAATACAATTAATACATAGTGCTGTTGTCAAGGTTAGATGCTCAGTATTGGAGTCACCGGCATCATTCAGTATAAAGCCACAGGGCTGGTTGAAATCCTCAAGAAAGAGTATATAAATAAAGGGGAAAACAAGTCCAGATACCATTCTTTAATTTGAGGTGTTACATTAAGAGCCTTATTTGTGCAATAAATTCCAGGCATTATCTGGATTTAATCAAATTACCATTGACCTAGTATTTATGATCTTGTTTATTGAGCAATAATTATAATAGCTAAAATATACTAGAAGGTTATTATGTTCCCAGTAGTGTCCTAAGTACTTCGCTTGTTTGAACAAGGTGAAGTTCTGTGGTATGTTTTAAAATTAGCCCCATTTAATAGATTGACCAAACCAGGATAGATAGAATACATAACTTTGCCAAAAGCGTTTACTTAGTAAGTGGTAGAACCAGGACGAGGATCTAAACAGTTTAACACCAGAGCTCACTACCTCATTCTACTTCAACAGTTATGTTTGCTTAGTACACATATTCGGCTTAGTGCATATATTACCCTCCCTAGACCGAGTAGCAACATTCCTGGAGACACTTAAATTTTTGTTAGATAGATTTTAGAATCTGTTTCTGGCCGTGCGCGGTGGCTCACGCCTGTAATCCCAGCACTTTGGAAGGCCGAGGCGGGGGGATCAGGAGGTCAGGAGATCGAGACCATCCTGGCTAACACAGTGAAACCCCGTCTCTACTAAAAATGCAAAAAAATTAGCCGGGCGTGGTGGCGGGCGCCTGTAGTCCCGGTTACTCAGCAGGCTGAGGCAGGAGAATGGCGGGAACCCGGGAGGCAGAGCTTGCAGTGAGCTGAGATCGCGCCACTGTACTCCAGCCTGGGCGACAGAGCCAGACTCCGTTTCAAAAAAAAAAAAAAAAATTCTTTCTAATTTTCTACCTATATCCACACCTGCTGCACTTTGTGAGCTAAGTTTGTGGCTTAGCTCCTTATATCAAGTTGTGACATATATATATATTACCCCTCCCTTGAAACTATAAGATCTATGTGATTTACTCTGGCCAGTACAATATAAATAGAATATTGCTATTGAAACAAATATAGATCAATGGTAAGTTGATTAATTTCAGATTCTACTCAGAATTCAATTATGCCTATAGGATCTTAATGTAATACCTCAAATTAAAGAATTTTATATGGACTCTCTTTTCTTTTCTATGTAGTAGAAGTTGTAATGGGATAGACTATGCCTTAAGAGTCTTTTCATGCTCTTGTTCTCGCTGTCAAAATCTTGCTATCACCAAAAAACAAGCCTGCACTAGCCAGTTGGAGATTAAGAAAACAGATGGAGGCAAACTCAACTGTCCAAGCTGAGGTCATTCTAAATCAGCCCAAAGACAACAGGATCCTCAACATATGAGACAGCCCAGCCAAGATCATCACATTTGCCCGCCTAATTCACTCACAGCTGATCACAAATAAATGAGTGAGCTTAGCCAAGAACAGAAAGTCTGCTCAGCTGATCTCATTCTCAGTAAATAATATATTAATTCATTTACTCATTGAAAGTTACAGAAAAACCTGTAACTTTTTAAATAGATTTTTAAATTTTGTTTAACCCAGGAATGAAATGAAAAAATCATAATATTTAGCTAAATATATAGATATTTTTCTTTTGCTTAAAATACAATACATTAATATTGTAATAAATTTCAACACAGATATTTATAAAATATAATAAAAAGCAGGTAACAAATTGAATGTTAAATTTATAAATAATTATTGTTTTACATAGCAGATATAATATTGAAGACACAACTTTTTCATTCAATATTTGATCTTATTAATAATTTTATTGAAGTAAAGTTGGATTCCCTGACTGTATTTATTTGCAATTCTTGATTATTTCAATGGCTTAAACATTTACTCTTTGTAAATTGTTAATTAATTTTCTCTACTTAGATTTCTTAGCAATAGTTTCATGCTGCTATTCAGTTTGCAATAGCCTTCAATTACTATGATTAAGAATCCTGTCAACTTTTGAGAAAATATATTCCCAGGTATTCTTTCTTAACTCAGTAAATATGTACAGCATTAATTAATTCTTTTAACATTTGTGTGTGTGTGTGTGTGTGTGTGTGTGTGTATATATATATATATATACATATATATATATATACACACACACACACACACACACATATATATTTGAGACAGAGTCTCATTCTGTCCTCTGTCACCCAGGCTGGAGTGCGGTGGCATGATCCCAGCTCATTGCAATCTCTGCCTCCCAGACTCAAGTGATCCTTCCACTTCAGCCTCCCTTGTAGTTGGGACTACAGATTCGTGCCACCACATCAGCTAATATTTTTTGTATTTTTGTAGAGATGGGTTTTCACGGTGTTGCCCAGCCTGGCCTCAAACTCCTGTACTCAACCAATCATTCCACCTTGGCCTCCCAAAGTACTGGGATTACAAGTGTGAGCCATCATGCCCAGCCTGTTCTAATATTTTTTGTGTAAAATATTTTCATTTTAAATAAATCAAATCAAACAATTAAATATATGTTTCCTACTTTTTTTAAAATTTTCAAATTTTGATCCCATTTACATTTACTTAACCCATATTTAATTTGTTTTTAGGTAGTATGTTTAGTGATTATATGAATTGAATATTTTTCTGGTTACTAGCAATCAGTTTGCCTAACTCAAGTCATTGAATCATTGCACTGTGAATGTTTACATTGCCCTTATACCAAAAACTTAATATATACTAGGAACTTTTGCTGACTTGCATTTTATACATTTTTTGACTCATCTATTTCACTTAAGCAACATCTCATTCTTTTAAGCATTATAGATTTTTGCATAATTGAAAATAATTTTACTAAAGTGTACTTTAAATATGATAAAAATCACTCTTTGTAAATATAAAATGTATTAAGTGCAAGAATGTAACCAGCATCATAATCAAAATATAGTACAGATACAACCCCCAAATACCTTTTAACTCCTTTGAGCTGCTCTCCTCCGAGCTGTTCTCCTCCTCCAACTCAATCACATATGTGGTTTCTGTCACTATATTTTTGCCTTTTCCAAAATATCATGTAAATGTACTCACACATTTTAGTTGTCTTTGCTTGACTTCTGTCACATAGTGATACAGTTTGTCTGTGCCCTCACACAAATTGTGGTTCCCGCAATTCCAATGTGTCATGGGAGGGAGCCAGTGGGAAGTGACTGGATCATGGAGTTAGTTTCTCCCATGCTGTTCTTGTGATAGTGAGTGAGTCTCATGATATCTGATGGTTTTGTGAGCATCTGATGTTTCCCCAGATTGTACTTACTCTCTCTCCTCCTGCCCTGTGAAGAGGTGCCTTCCACCATAATTGTAAGTTTCCTGAGGCTTCCCCAGCCCTGCAGAACTGTAAGTCAATTAAACTTATTTTCTTTATAAATTACCTAATCTCAGGTATTTCTTCATAGTACAATGAGAACAGACTAATAAACCTAGTATTATGCTTTCAGATTTATGCATATTTTTGCATGTTTCAGTCATTTGTGTATATTTATTTTTAAATAATATTCCTTTATAAGAATAGATGGTGATTTATTATCTGTTCAACAGTTAATGGACATTTGGGTTGCTTTTTGTTAGGGCTATTATCTAAAAAGTTGTTGTAAATATTTATATGCCAATTTTTATGGACATATGATTTTCAGTTTTCTTGGGGAAATACATGGGATTGCTGGTTCATATGGCAATCGCATGTTTAATTTTATAAGAACTAGCTAAAGTCTTTGCAAAGTGGCTATACTATTGTAAATTACCAGAAGCAATGTGTAAGAGTGTAGTTGCTGCATAGCCTTGCTAACACTTATCATGTTCAGTCTTTTTTATTTTAGCCATTCAAGTGGGTGTGAAGTAATATGTCATTATGGTTTTAATTTCATGATCAATAAAGTTGGTTAACTGTCAGTGTGTTATTAGCAATTAGTATATTTTCTTTTGTGAGCAATTCATTCAAATGTGAGAATTACTTACATATTCTTGGTATAATTTTTTGACAGAAATATGTTTTTTGACTACTTCTCCCAATCCATGCCATATATATTTGTTATTTTCCTAACAGTGTCCTATGATAAACAATGTTTATTTTTCAACAAAATATTGCAAATAGTAAACCAGATAAATAAAAAGAAAACCACATCCAGGTCCACTACAGTAAAATGGTTGAAGAAAATAAGATGAAAAACTTAGACACAATTAGATAAAATGATAGACTATCCTCAATTGAGCATCAATAAAATTGACAGCTAATTTCCAAACAGAAACCATGTGTATTAGTTTTCTCTTGTTACCATAGTAAATCACCACATACCTAGTGCTTTAAAGCAACACAAATGTATTGTATCTCCATAGGTAAGAAGTTCAGGTTGGTTCATCTGGTTTTACTGTCAAGTTTTTCACAAAACTGAAATCAGTGTCAAATGCTGTCCTGGTATTAGTAGAGTCTGGGAAGAATCAAGTTCATTCAAGTTGTGGTAGAATCAAGTTCCTTTCAGTTGTAGGACTAAGGTCTTAAATTCATGTTGGTTTGTCAGTTTAAGGGTGCCCTTATTTGCTAGGAGCCTCTCTCTCATCCTTGCATGTGGGCCCTGACAAATCAGAGTCAATAATGGTGCATCAGATTCTATGTTTGTAATCTCTCTGAACTTCCTTTGTGCCAACTCTCTTCTGTCTTTCCTCTTCCATAACATATTTCTGACTCATCTGCCTTCCTCTTCTGCTCTTAAACATTTAATTGGGCCCACCTGGATAATCCAGGGTAGTCTCAGTAATTTGAAGACTACTACTAGTATCAGTTACATCCTCACAGTCCCTTCACTTAAGCACCAAGATTGTGATGGATTGAACAATGAGTAAACAAGAATCATTAGAGGACATCTTCAAAATTCTTCCTGCCACATCATAGAAGACAACCAGATGGTATCTTCACAAAATAATTATCAAAAAGCTTGAATGGAGTTTGACAAGAAAAAATATCCATATGACCAATACACGTATTAAAAAGAATTCAATTTTATTAGTCATCAGAGAAATGCAAATCATACCAAAAGCCAATAATAACCTACTTCCAACTGGGTTTAAAAAGACTGTTAGCACTAAGTTGTGATGAATGTAAAACAACTAACATATTGCTAATGGGAGTACTAATTGGTAAAACTACTTCTAAAAACTGCTTTATATTATCACATAAAGTTGTATACATAACCTTGGATCAGCAATTCCACATCCAGATATACATTATCCCCAAATTCTGATGTACATTTACTAAATAATTTATATAGGAATATTTCAAGCAGAATGTTTCATAATATCCTAAAATAATAAAAAAACCAGAAAAATCCACATTTTGGGATATTCATATAAGGAAATGAAATATTATGGCAAGAATGAAAAATCTACAATCATATGCAACAATATAGATGAATCTCACAAACATAAACATATGCCAAAGTGGTCAGAAATGAAACAATATACTATACAATTTTATTTGTATAAAGTATAAAAAGAGTAAAATATATTGGATTTTTAAAAAGTTTTAGAAGACTAACAGAGGTCATGGTGGGTTTGTAAGAAGATACATGAAAATTTGGGGAAGTTTATATTTTGTTTCTTAAATGTTTTTTTAATTTGAAGAATTCATCAAGCTGTATATTCTGCTGTACTTCTTAATGTATATTAACATTTAATACAATGTAATGCAATTGTAATAAAATTTAGCACAATTTTAATATAATACTCTAAAATATTATAACATTCAAATATCTAAATGTAGTAGAGAATGTAGAAAAGCAGACAGAAACTGCAATAGAAAATTGCATGTAGGAAAATATATCTGGAGAGCTTCCTGGTTTATCTTCTTTCTCTCCCTCTCCCTGATTTTCTCCAACATTCTAAATACAAACTCTCCTTGGTCCTCAGACCGACCTCTGAACTATGTAGTATAAGGAAAGATAAAAAAACAGCATAGATAATACAAAATAACTGACCTGAAATTTATAATGCCAAAACTTCTAGTGCTAAAAATATGAAATTTACTAGATTAGCTAAAAAACATTTTAGAAATAAAAAAAACATATGAAAGAGTTATTAATAAAATTGTATCTATAGAAGTCACTCAATATGAAGAACAAGAAAAAATAGACCTACAGCAATAACAAATAAAGGAACAGAGGCTTAGAGACCTGTGAGACAAAATTAAGTGGTCTAAGAAACGTGCATTGGAGTTGCAGAAAAAGAGACTAAAGACAACAAAACAATGATTTTAAGAAGCACTATGTAGAGGAATATGAAGAAGTTGGATTGGGTAATAGACAGGAAGCAAAGAAATTGAAACTGTAAAATGTAAAAATTGTGAAAATAAAAAATTAAAGATGATTGTGTATATATATACACACACACATAAATACGTTAGAATATATATATTTAGTGATCTCAAATTTTTCATTTTCATTATTTTTACATTTACTGTGTTTGTGTGTGAGTGTGTGTGTATTTGCCTGTGTGTTATTTTTTCCCAGAAGTAGCCTGAACAAAGGGAAAAGGACAACTGGAAGAAAATGTAGTATTTATTTTCAAATGGGAAAGTCATGGATATGTATGTGGATATATACATAAATATTTATACTTTCATATGTATATATCATAGACAATTACATATATATATGGATACATTCATACATACTGGTTACGTTTGTGTATATACACACATACACAGGCATACATATCCATGACTTTCCCATTTGAAAATAAAGTAATTATTAGATACAGCATTGTCTTCCATTGCCCTTTTCCCTTTTTTCAGGCTGCTTCATTGAAAACAACATCAGTAGGACAAATGGTTAAAAAATAAAAGAGAGAGTATAATTCAAATACTTGAACAGGATGGAAGGAGTAGCGGGGGTAAAAGTCACAGAGTTTAATGCTGAGCTGTGCCCCATCTTCCACCTGAGTTTGGCCTAATGCAGCTGCAACTGCCACCTAGCCAAGGAGAGAAGGAGAAGCCAGGCTCTGGTGGACATATCTAGAATAATGCCCACTGCCATGCTATGGACTGTGGTGAGACCAAGACATGAGTGGAACACGCTCCCCACAGCTTCTTGCCCACGCTGCTTGCTTGAGAGAGCCCCAGCCTTTCTGTCACAAGCCCACAGCTGACACCATTTTGAAAGTTTAGACACATTGTTTGGTGACCTGGCAGCCACCGCCATAGCAGCCATTTCAGTCTCAGGCCAGAGATTGAAGCACTTGCTCTGAATGAAGGATGGGCCCACAGCCAGATTTAAGCAGTGAGTGTGGAGAGTGACCTAGCAGTAGGCTCTGGAATTAGGCTAAAAAGCAGTATCTTGCCAATCCCCTTTTATATTTTTGTTAAAACAAAACCTAAGATTATTTTATTTCTAGGAGGCTTTGTGTTAAGCCTTTATGTGTCTAATTTTTATTTTAAACGTAGGTAATTCTACTATTTTGTAAACATATTTAAATTTAAATTGCTTCTGCTTTCAGCTAAATTTTCTTTGAAAAATTATTTTTGGTGGTTTAATCAGGATTTATTTTGTTTTATATTAAATAAATACTATCCTCCAATTGGCCACAGATTGATCAAGCAAGGCAGGTCTTCTTTAATCTATGATCTAGAAATATGTACTGTATCTTTTTGAATAATGGCCTCAAAAAGATATGTCTAATACCTCATCCCTGGAACCCACGAAGGGGACTTTATTTGGAAAAAAGTTACCTTGCTGATATAATTAAAGTTAAGCAAATAGAGTTGAGATTATAAGAAAGAAAAGGGAAGAGGACATGTAAACAGAGGAGACGCAGGAAAGAAAGCCATGTGAAGAAAGAGGGAGAGATGGGAGTTTTGCTGCCACAGCCAAGGAATACCTGAAAATACCAGGAACTAGAAGAGTCCCCAAAACGTTCTCCCCTTGTGGCTTTAAAAGGTAGTCCTGCTAACATTATGATTTTGAACTTCCGGGCTCAGGAATTATAAGACAAAAATTTCTGTTGTTTCAGGCTACCAAGTTTATGGTAACTTCTTGCTGCAACCTTAGGAAATCAATACATGTATTCTGAGTGAGATCTCTTCCAAATGCAGTGTGATTTGTGGTCCATAGGTTCTCTATTCCAATTGGGGGCAAGGAAAATTTATTACTATCTCGGACTTATCCATTCTTGTCAATTCTTCATTCCAGATTTTGGGAATCTCAAAAGGTAGCACAATGATAGAAAACAACTAGAAACTTTGGAGACAAAGTTTGAAATTACAGTTTTAACCTTCCTAGCTCTGTGACCTTGAATGTGTTTCTTAATATCTCTTTAGCTATGTTTCTACACTAGCAAGTGGCAATAATGACTGTACCTACCTACTCTGAACAGTATCTAGTACATAATTATTGCTATTATAATTGGGATAGTCATTTAACTAGTATGGTTTCATAACTGAATAACTAGTATGGTTTCATAACTGAATAGGAGAACAGTTATTTGAAGGATAAAAATTTCACTGAGGATGAAAATCATAATCTTTATTCTCTTTTAGCATAGCCTACTGAAGTGTGACTGTTGATTAAAAGTCAATATTGTTGCTTAGGATGGTAGATGAATTGTGTCCTCTGTCTCTGCAATGGAATAAAGTTTAATCTTATAAAAATGTAATAATAAATGATATTGAAAAGAGTTGCCCTTTGAAATTCAGAAAATATCTTTAAACAAGTGGATCACATTTCATAAATCTTCTTAATTCCACAAATATTGAACATGAAATAGATCTAATGCCAATTTCAAAATGTAATTACCTAAAATATGTAGCATATATAATAAAGAAGTTTTGATGTTATTAAATTCAGAAAATCGTCTATTTAATACAAGACACATAAGGATTTAATATGCATAGAATTAGGGCTAATTTATATTCTTGGACAAAATCCCAGAAAGCTGTACCAGAGGTATAATATTGTCAAATTATTAACATTGTACAGAAAGACCTCAACAATTTTAGCATAATAACATATATTTATACAATATTGTAATTTCAAAACTTTAATTTATTTATTATTATTATACTTCCCAAGTTGTAGGGTACATGTGCATAACATACAGGTTTAATTACATATGTATGCATTGCCATGTTAGTCCTGCTGCCATCAACTCAAATCATTTACATCAGGTATAACTCCCCAGTGCAATCCCTCCCCCCTCCCCTCCCATGATAGGCCGATTGTGTGATGTTTACAGGTCAAGTGATCTCGTTGTTCCGGATTCCACCTATGAGGTGAGAACATGCGGTGTTTGGTTTCCCTGTTCTTGTGATAGTTTGCGCTAAGAATGATGGTTTCAGCTGCGTATGTCTACAAGGGGCCTTAAGAGCTCATCCTTTTTATGGCTGCATAGTATTCCATGGTGTATATGTGCCACATTTTCTTAACTAATCCAATCTGTCACTAATATGGACATTTGGGTTTGGTTGATCTTTGCTATTGTGAATAGTGCTGCAATAAACATGCATTATTGCATGTGTCTTTATAGCAGCATAATTTACTCAATCCTTTGGGTATATCCCAGTAATGGGATGGCTGGGTCATATGGGTACATCTAGTTCTAGATCCTTGAGGAATCGCCATACTGTTTTCCATAATGGTTGAACTAGTTTACAATCCACCAACAGTGTAAAAGTGTTCCTATTTCTCCACATCCTCTCAGCACTGTTGTTTTCCTGACTTTTTAATGATAAGCCATTCTAACTGGTGTGAGATGGTATCTCATTATGGTTTTTGATTTGCATTTCTCTCAGTGGCCGAGTGATGATGAGCATTTTTTTCATATGTCTGTTGGCTGTATGAATGTCCTCTTTTTGAGAAATGTCTGTTCATATCCTTTGCCCACTTTTTGATGGGGTTGTTTGTTTTTTTCTTGTAGAGATTTGTTGCCCAGGTTGCTGTAGGTTCTGGATATTAGCCCTTTGTCAGATGAGTAGATTGCAAAATTTTTCTCCCATTCTGTGGGATTTGCCTGTTCCTCTGATGGTAGTTTCTTTTGCTGTGCAGCTCTTTAGTTTAATTAGATCCCATTTGTCAATTTTAGCTTTTGCTGCCGTTGCTTTTGGTGTTTAGACATGGAAGTCTTTGCCATGCCTATGTCACAGATATTAGTACTACCTAGGTTTTCCTCTACGTTTTATGGTATTGGGATACAACATTTAAGTCTCCTGTCAATGTTGAATTAATTTTTCATTATAAGGAGTAAGAGAGAAGGATCAGTTTCAGCTTTCTACTTATGGCTAGCCAATTTCCCAGCACCATTTATTAAATAGGGAATCCTTTCCCCATTTCTTCATTTTTCTCAGGTTTGTCAAAGATCAGATGGCTGTAGATGTGTGGTATTATTTCTGAAAGGA